>NC_086448.1:706823510-706967651 GCF_028390025.1 Pseudophryne corroboree | reverse complement strand
CGCTCGTTCTTTTTCATCGCATCGCAGTGAAAATCCGCTTAGTACGCATGCGCAAAGTTCGCACTGCGACTGCGCCAAGTAACTTTACTATGAAGAAAGTATTTTTACTCACGGCTTTTTCTTCGCTCCGGCGATCGTAATGTGATTGACAGGAAATGGGTGTTACTGGGCGGAAACACGGCGTTTCAGGGGCGTGTGGCTGAAAACGCTACCGTTTCCGGAAAAAACGCAGGAGTGGCCGGAGAAACGGTGGGAGTGCCTGGGCGAACGCTGGGTGTGTTTGTTACGTCAACCAGGAACGACAAGCACTGAACTGATCGCACAGGCAGAGTAAGTCTGGAGCTACTCTGAAACTGCTAAGTAGTTAGTAATCGCAATATTGCGAATACATCGGTCGCAATTTTAAGAAGCTAAGATTCACTCCCAGTAGGCGGCGGCTTAGCGTGTGTAACTCTGCTAAATTCGCCTTGCGACCGATCAACTCGGAATGAGGGCCCTTGTCTCTGTGCTGCACTCCTGGACTATATCCTGATGAAATGGTGTAGACCATGAAATGTTGATAACGCTGAAACTGGTGTCTGAGTGATGTTTTATTATCCAGGAGTGCGGCACAGAGATAAGGTTGTAGGAAGCTAACACTATTGTGTATGGCAGTGCGGGCACCCGGAGCAGTTTATATACCTATTAGGAGAGCCAGTAAACCAAAAAAAACAAAACAACATTTTTTTTTATATATATTATTTGAATGTTATATACATACAGGATATGGACCCCTGGACCCCCCTTACAAATCCTACATTTGCCATTGGAGGGGTGGGGGGAGAGGGAGTGGGAGCAGGCCGGACAGCCTCTTACCTGTGACAACCCAGCCACAGGTCTCTGCAATGCAGGGACAGCAGGCACTTCTCTCCGTTAGGCCACGCCCCCTAATCACCCGCGAATCGCGGCACTTCGCTGGGGCCGTGAGCAGGCCCTGGCAAGGGAAGGGGGCGGGCAGCGCTGTTGAACTGAGCCTGGGTGCAGGAGGGGCTGAACACAGCCATATCCTGCTGCTGCTCAGTCCCTGCATGGAGCGGAGGTTGTGATGTGCGGTCTTTCAGCTGACCGCACATCGCTCCTCCTGAATATCGGCGGCGCCTCTCATATTTTGGGGGGGGGGGGGGGGGCGAGCTGCCCCCTCGCCCCCCCAGTTCCGACGCCTCTGTACACACACATACTGTACATACATACCAAGGCCATAACTATATGTGTGCCAGCGGTGCCTGGCACACAGCGCAGTTGCACTGAGGGCGCAACTTCCCGCAACGGGTATGCGGACAGTTGCGGGCCTAAAATCAGCGGCATTGTAATGAGTCAAACTGACTCATTACAAGCCGCCTGTGTGTGCTGCCGCCGAAGCGAAGAGAGGAGCAGCTCCAGGCGGCAGCGATGCACAGTGTCTCCTTTACCACACTTCCGCCTTCCCCCTCGCGCTAGCAGCGGCAATGAGACGGCGCAGTTCAGTCACTTCCCGTCCGTCTCTCCTGCTGCGTAAGGTCTAAAACCAAGTTGGAGAAGGGACCTCTGATGTCACTAGGGGAAGAAGAGCCACATCACTAGGGAAAGGAGCCACGCCCGAACAGGGTACCCAAAATATACGCTCACCACCGGGGTGCTAAAGGGAGTAGTTGGTGGCGTGGATAGTAGAACTATCCCGCTGGCCTACCTCCTCCCCCTGGTGTCGTGACTCCTCCCCCTGACGTCAGAGGTCCTGTCTCCAACTTGATTCTAGCATCTACCATATTAGATGAGGCAGGACCCACGCAGACAACAAAGTGGATTTCAATGATGGGCAAGTAGTGAAAGAGGTAGGGGAACGACCTGCAATGGGGAGCCACTGTTATGAGCCACGGCAGTGGCTCATTCCTGTTTGCATTTTGTTCATGTATTTTATGTTATATTTCTGTTTGCATGCCAGGATTTCTCATGTCCCAGCGAGAGAGTCCGACGATCCGGTCCCAGCGAGAGAGTCCAAGGTGCAGACCCCAGAGGGGAGGGGGTTTCGAAGGCCACTGCCCCAGGACGGGACTCTGAATGTCCAGCCCCAGGAGGGAGCTCCCGAGTGTGCAGCCCCTGATGGGGTTAGAAAATTCTCAGCCTCTAGCAAGGTCGGTAGTGACCTTGTTCCAGCAATACACTCCAGCGGGTGGTCTTCCGTTTGCCAGCTGTCGGAATCCCGGAGCACAGTATACCAGCGCCGGAATCCTGACAGCCGGCATACCGACACTTTTTCTACCTCTTGGGGGTCCACGACCCCCCTGGAGGGAGAATAGATAGCGTGGCGCGCATAGTGCGCCACCGTGCCCGCAAGGGGCTCATTTGCGCTTGCCACACTGTCGGTATGCCGGCGGTCGGGCATCCGGCGCCGGTATGCTGGTCGCCGGGAGCCCGGCCACCGGCACACCCTACTACAACCCACTCCAGCCACGCAGATGGGAATGAAGCGGATCCTGACTCTTTATATGATATCTCAACATCTATAGTCTTTGATGGGGACTTAGTCCAATTTCTTGCGCTCACCAAACACTACATCACAATTATGCTGTCTAGACCATCTTTGGCCATCACTTCGGAGAAGGCTGTGCTCTATCTGATTTATTCCTTTAGAGGGGAGCCTTTTGAATGGGCGTCCAATTTAATTAAAACCGAAGATCCCATTCTTCAGGATGTCCGGGCATTCAGTGATGCAATAATTAAGAAATATGGTCCCAAAGAGATGGCTTCAGGTTTCTCTAAGTCACCAGCTCGAAATCCTCAGGCCATAGCCTTGACAGTAGGAAGTGCCTTCTTCTCTGCTGCTTGCAATACTTCTTCCGAAAGTTCAGCCCCCAAGGTTAAAAAAACAATCTCAGGATTGAACCCAGCCTTGCTAGAAGGTACCATCAGTTCTGACAATGGGGGTCATTCCGAGTTGATTGCTAGCTGCATTTGTTCGCAGCGCAGCAATTAGGCTAAAAACGGCAGTTCTGCGCATGCGGTGCAGTGCGCACGCGTGATGTACGGGCACAACGAACGATGTAGTTTTGCACAGGGTCTAGCGATGCATTTCAGTCGCACCGGTTGCCGCAGAGTGACATGAAGTGGGCATTTCTGGGTGGCAACTGACCGTTTTCAGAGAGTGTTCGGAAAAACGCAGGCATGCCAGGGAAAACACAGGCGTGGCTAGGTGAACGCTGGGCGGGTTTGTGACGTCAAATCCGGAACTGAATAGTCTGAAGTGATTGCAAGCACTGAGTAGGATTTGAGCTACTCTGAAACTACACAAAAACTTTTTGCAGGTGCTCTGCGATACAACCGTTCGCACTTCTGCTATGCCAAAATACACTCCCAGTAGGCGGCGGCATAGCGTTTGCACGGCTGCTAAAAACTGTTAGCGACCGATCAACTCGGAATGACCCCCAATGTTTGGAGAATTACCGTAGTCAGACCTCTAGAGCCATGTAAAAAAAAGAAAAAGAAATAATTGTTGACCCCTGCCTTGTTTGTTTAAAAAAATAAAAAAATAAATATATTCTTGTCTTGTGTCCAGTGGCCACCCTCAAGGGGGCGGGGGGGGGGGGGGGGCTTCACTGTTACAAGTTGTTTTTGTCTTCTTGCCGTTGTCTAGTGTACCAGCATGTCCAGTTTTTGTTCATGGATCCCTTGTTTTGGGTAACCTGGATTTTGGGGTCCTTTGACCCTTCCTCAAGGTTGAGGGGGGGGGGGGGGTACTGTTATGAGCCACGGCAGTGGCTCATTACTGTTTGCATTTTTCTCATGTAATTTATGTTATTTTTCTGTTTGCATGCCAGGATTTCTCATGTACTTGTTTAGAGTACTGTTGTTTGCCGCCTGTGGTTAGACTATGTAATTGCAGCCTGTTTTCTATGTGTTCAGTCTCACCTGCCAATAAATAGGCCATTACCTTGTGCCTGGCTTTCAACTATCCTGATTGGGGCGTGTTTCCTTTATTACTCAGCTGGCCCTGCATCCAGAGCTGGTGATAGAAGTAGATTATTGAACCTGTATGTTCCTGGTTAGCGGCCTGCAAACCTGTGCCTGGTCCCTGTCAGCTGTTCCTGGTCCTTGTCTGTTATTTCTGGTTCCAGTCTGAACTCCTGGTGCAATGGTCCTGGTTCCTGTTTGGACCATGCCCAGTCAAGAGTCCAGTAGGTTTCCAGCTCTGTCGGCCAGTCCTTGGAATTCCCCTGTGTCATTCCCTTGTGGTATCTTGAGTCTGCAGCACTGCTGCATTCTGCATCAGAGGCCGCATCGTTATTACTTTTCTGTTGTGCTGTGACCTGGACACTTTGGCTGTTCGATTCTTGACCAGATCTTGACAGCCGGTGTTCAGGTTTTCGTGGAGTATCCACGCTAACAGTTCTTTATTTATATTTATATCTCTAACATCCCTGAGCATTGTTGCTCTCACTGTTTATTTGCTTATAACACCTAAAACCATTGTTGGTTTCATTATCACTCGTGCATTGGTGTTGCAGGGTTAGTTAGGTTCCCCCTTATACCCCTTTCACATCGCACAAATAACCCGGTATCGACACGGCATATTGCCGTGTCGACACGGGTCAGTGTGCGATGTGAAAGCACTTTCTGAGAATTAGCGGGTCGCCTGACCCGCTAATTCAACCCGGTATAAAAGAAGGATTATACCCGGGTTGAATACCGGGTCAGGTGCAGTGTGAATGGGAGCCGCGTTGATGCGACACGGTTCCCATTCACAGCATAGGGAGAGGCGGCGCAGGAGATGAGCTCATCTCCCAGCGCTGCCTCCACCCCCGCCCCTGCTGCTGCTGCGCCCCCCGCTGCTATGGCAACCGACCCGGTATATTGCCGGGTCGGAAAGCCAGCAGAGGGGAGCAAATGCCGGATCCCACCCGGTAAGGACACGTTTCTTTTACCGGGTGGGATCCGGCATTAGCGATGTGAAAGCGGTAATACTCACTCACAGTCTCAAGTGGTGCCTTGTCACTTTATAAGACCGGGGGGCATCAAGGCTTGGGCGGACCTAATTCGCCCATTCAAACGCAGCTGCTGTGGGCACAAGAATTTTAGCACCGCAGGCACCATCCGACCACTAAGAGGGGTAACGGAGTCAGGGGTAGCGCAAGAGTTGCTGCGGTCACTCATACTGGCCGCAGCTTCACTCATGAGTACTGGAACTCCCTAGTTGTCACATATTCAGCAGAGTTCCAGGTACTCAGTTCATAACTTTCACATAGGGGAAGATGTTTAATGTATGTGGGATTATATGTGCTGGGGGGAGTGTGTGTGGGAATATATGTGCTGGGAGGGGGACGCTGTGTGGTATTATATGTGCTGGGAGGGGGACGCTGTGTGGTATTATATGTGCTGGGAGGGGGGTGTTGTGTGGGATTATATCTGCTGGTAGGGGGATGCGGTGTGACATTATATGTGCTGGGAGGGGGGAGCTGTATGTGGCATTATATATACTGGGGGGACCTGTATGTGGTATTATATGTCTTGGGGGGGGGGAGCTGTGTGTGTGTGTGGTATTATATGTACTGGGGAGCTGTGTAAAAGATTATATGTGCACATTTTTTGCGCGCATCTATGGCACGCACTGGCCCTGTTTGAAATAAGGGGGGGCGTCGATGCAGTGTCTTGCACACAGCGCTAACATGTCTAGTTACTGCACTGATACATACTACACATACATACTGTACATACATACATAGGTGCCAATTTAGGTTTCTGCTGGTGGGTGCTTGGCGGGAGGCGGCAGCTGGAATGAACGGACGGCTGCGGCAGTGACTAATGCCCATTACACATTATGCCACACACCGTAATGCCTATTACACATTATGCCACACACGGTAATGCCTATTACACATTATGCCAGGCACCGTAATGTCCATTGGCCCTCATTCCGAGTTGATCGGTCGCAAGGCGAATTTAGCAGAGTTACACACGCTAAGCCGCCGCCTACTGGGAGTGTATCTTAGCATCTTAAAATTGCGACCGATGTATTCGCAATATTGCGATCACAAACTACTTAGCAGTTTTAGAGTAGCTCGAGACTTACTCTGCCTGTGCGATCAGTTCAGTGCTTGTCGTTCCTGGTTTGACGTCACAAACACACCCAGCGTTCGCCCAACCACTCCCCCGTTTCTCCGGCCACTCCTGCGTTTTTTCCGGAAACGGTAGCGTTTTCAGCCACACGCCCATAAAACGGCCTGTTTCCGCCCAGTAACACCCATTTCTTGTCAATCACATTACGTTCGCCGGAGCGATGAAAAAGCCGTGAGTAAAAATACTATCTTCATAGCAAAGATACTTGGCGCAGTCGCAGTGCGAATATTGCGCATGCGCACTAAGCGGAATTTCACTGCGATGCGATGAAAAATACCGAGCGAACGACTCGGAATGAGGGCCATTATGCGTTATGCCACACACTGTAATGTCAATTACATATTATGCCACACACAGTTATGGCCCTGACACCATTTTATGCCCCCCACACAATAATGCCCCTTACAAATGATGCAACACAGTAAAACTTCTAATTACTTTTAAATTACCTGCCTGTTGTCAGGGGTCTCATGCTCATTGCCAAGGGTTTCATGCACGTTGTAAGGGGTTCCATGCTCGCAAGGGTCTCCTGCATGTTGCCAGGGGTTTCATGCACGTTTTCAGGGGTCTCCAGCCAGTGGCGTAACTAGAAATTTTTCTCCACCAAGCCAAAACATTCTCTGGCGCCTTCCCACCCATAATTGCCACTAGAAAAGTGATGAATCTGCGCACACCGTAGGCGCGCGTTGCACAAAAGGGAGCGTGGCCTTGCTGAAATGGGTGTGGCTTTGCCTAAAGGGCGTGGCATTGCAGGAAAAGACTACCTTATACCCCAGTTTTGCAACCTGCAAGCCCAGACTTTGGCTACCACAGGGAAAAAAATAATCCCGATTAATGCCCTTTACATTATTTGTCATTTTTCCTCCTTATAGTAATGCCCAGTATACATTATGCCACATACTGCAATGGCCCTTAGACATTATGCCACACACAATAATGCCCATTACAAAATATGCCACAAACCGTAATGCCCCTGACACATTATGCCACAGATCGCAATGCCCGTTATACATTATGCTACACACTGCAATGCCCCTGAGATATTATAGCACATACAATGCCTGTGATACAGTATACCATAGACTGTGATGCCTGTGACACATTATGACACACACCGCAATGCCCGTTATACATTATGCCACACACTGCAATACCCCTAGACTCCAGCACATTGCCAGGGTACTAGTAATTGGTTTAATGCTACTTTTAATTTGCAAATGAAAACAGGTGTAGAGAGCAATTTATTGTTTTAACTGTAATAGACACAACAAGAAATGACACGCAGCTTTTTCTCATATGTTACATGGTTATGTGCATGACCATGGTGTGTATAGGGCTTGGAGGCAGCTGACTGGATGTGAGCTGGGATAGTGGGGAGTCAGCAGCGAGCACATGAGGCTCTGGACAGGCAGCAGCAGCAATTCCACAGAGGGAGCGACAGGGAAAGGAGTGGGAGTGAGCACCTGCAGCAGCACACTCACATCAACAACACTGGGGGCTGCAGTGGACTCCGAAGTGGATTGAGAGAGACGCGTTGGAAGCTACGGAAGCGATTCCATACAGTGAGCGGGATGTACTATCACTGATCACGGGTCATCGCTGGTCATCGCAATGATGCTAATCGCATATGTACTAACATATGCGATTAGTATCGCAATGCGATGCCAGGGGTGCCCTGCGGTCAGTGATAGTCCCAAGGGGAAGCCCTGCAGCTCAGCACCCACTGCACCCTGACCTCCTACAGCATGGAGTATGGCCTGAGACCCCCTGCTGGCACCCGCCCGTCTCCCGTCATATGCTCCTGCGTCCGGTCGCTACCACCTTCAGCACCCGTAACCCCGGCACTTCATACAGGAACAAGCAGCTGTGCGGCCGGGGCAGGGTGCGGGGCAGCTGCAGGAAGCACGGAGTGCACCGGCTTCTGGAGGACGGGGAGGAGGAATAGGAGGACCCCCACCAGCTGCTGGAGGAGCTCGGAAGTGGCTGAGGATCCTGGAGCAGGCTGCCAAGACACTGGTGAGAGAGGGGTCAGCGTTTGGCGGCGAGTGCGGCGGGTTGCGGAAAGAAGCCCATAGGCTTCTATAGGGTATCGCCATAAAAAGATGGCGATACCCTCCACACCGATATGTGGGCGGCTGGGTCTTAGTACATTTCAAAATGCGGTAAAACCTTACCGCATTTTTCCCTTAGTACATCCCGCCCAGAGAGTGCAGTGTAAAAAAAAAACCTTAAAATTCCTGCCGCCTGGGAGACAGGCGCTAGATGTGACCACTAGCGTCGGCCATTTTTGGTGGGGGTTTTTTTTACACTGCACTGTACGGAAGCACTTCCGCAGGCCCCAGCGCATCTCTCTCAATCCACTGCGGGGGCTGCAGCTGGTTCCGTGGGTGCTTCTGATTGTCCGTGGGTGTTCGGGCCCGGGAGCACCCACGGAATCGGCGCCTACAGTATTCATACATACTGTGCATACATACATACACACATACTGTACATACATACATACTGTACATACATACATACACATACTGTACATATAGTACATACACACACATACTGTACATACATGCATACATACTGTAAATACATACACACGTACTGTACATGCATACTGTACTATACATGAATGAATACATACATACATACACATATGGTACATACATACTGTACATACATACACACATACACACACACCCATACATACTGTACATACATACAGACATACACACACACATACTTTACATACATACCATACATACTGTACGTACGTACGTACGTACATACTGTACATACATACATGCACACACACATACTGTAAATACATACATACATACACACACACATATTGTACATACAGTACATACACACACATACTGTGAATACATACATACATACTGTATGTACACACACACACACACACACACACACACACACACACACACACACACATACTGTACATGCATACTGTACTTTAAATGAATGAATAAATACATACATACTTACATACTGTAGATATACACACACACACACACACACACACACACACTCACACTGTACATGCATACTGTACTGTACATGAATGAATACATACACATACATACATACATACATACCTACATACATACACACACACTGGGTGTAAGCACTAAGCAGGGCACATCATAATTTTCCTAACTTAAAAATGAAAAAATAAGCTGTAGGAACTAGGAACCCAAATAGTGGTGATCATGATGATGATGATGATTTATAAACTTACATTTTTTTACCTCAATGTCACATATACCCACATACTGTATATGGCTCTGTTTGAGGATGAGTAACCACTACTGTATGTCTCCCTTTTACACAGGTAAAGGCAGGGGTGTTTCAATAGAGGAGAGGGCCCGTGTGCGCCTCCGGGTGGGCCCTCTCCTCTGTACGGCGCTGCAGACTCCGGTTTTGTGCATGCGCAGGTCTCCGGAAACATGGTGCCCGCCATGATCCAGAGACCAATTTGGCTACCACGCATGCGCTGCATTTTGGCGTCGATTTCTGCCACGATCACTGTGCCCGCCACTGGACCCCAGTAAGGTAAGTATTAAAATGGGTGCAATGTGTGCGGTGTGGGCGCTTTTGCTAGTAACACATCACCAGCAGCGTTAGGCTGTCAGCAACACAGGAGAGGAAGTAGGAAGGTTTGGTGTGGCTCCTTTTTCCCAATCACCTGAACATTTCCTTGGGGACTATAGACATTCGCCGACTTGTTCCATATAGGTAGTGCAGAAAAGGAAAGTGGATCTTAGGTCTAGATTTATCAAGCCTTGGAGATTGATAAATTGCACTGTGATAAAGTACAAGCCAATTACCTCCTAACTGCCATGTTACAAGCTGTGTTTGAAAAATGGCAATTAGGAGTTGATTGGTTGCTACTTTATCACGGTGCTATTTATCACTCTCCAAGGCTTAATAAATCTGGACTTCAGTGTGGAACCTATAGATCTGTCAGTGACAGTAAGTACTTCACCCTATAACAACATTTTTACATTTTGGAGGTATCCTTTCATTTATTGGCATAATCCATAATCAAAATGGAAATAATCCCACTAAACTATTGTAAATGTTCTTTAAGGTATTTTATAGGGGATACGGTTAAGAAGCCGTTGTCAGTATTGTGACCGCCTGCATACCATCCAGAAGTCATTCATACTGAACCCTTTTATAGTTCATTATCCTGGTAAAATGGGCATTGTATTAGTCCTGACCCTATAGATGTAGCTACAAAGGGGTGTAGTATGGTTTGCCGGCGGTCGGGGTCCCGGCGACCAGCATACCGGCGCCAGAATTCCGACCGCCGGCATACCGACAGCTGGGCGAGCGCAAATGAGCCCCTTGCGGGCTCGCTGTGCTCGCCACGATGCGGGCACAGTGCGCTACGCGCGTCGCGCTATCTATTCTCCCTCCAGGGGGGTCGTGGACCCCCAAGAGGGAGAAAAGATGTCGGTATGTCGGCAGTCAGGATTCCGGCGCCGGTATGGTAGTCGCCGGGAGCCGGACTGCCGGCAACCTGAAGACCACCCTCTACAAAGATCAGAATGTAAATTTTACATACTATGATAATAAGGAAGTTAAATATGTTGAACTGTATTATGATTTGTGGAGAAATAATACAGACTCTAAAGACAAATTGCATCCAGTACATAATACATGACATCCTAAAAGACAAATAAACCTAAACTACAAGATTCTTTACAACTCTTTATATGAACTATACAAAAGACTACATATAGACTAGTATGTCAACAAAAAAAGAGAAGAGAAGGAGGGGTAACTGGTTGGTGGGAATTGTGCAACCAAAAAAAAAGGATGGACACAAAACAATGCAATATACTGTGTCACAAATGCACCTGGCATCATACCCTGGCTAAAATACTTATTTTAAATTTTTTTCCATTATATCTCGTGAAAGAATTTCTAGTATGACCAAGATGTAACTATATAGATGTCAGCAATTTATGAAGATGAAAAATGTACAACAAAATAATGATACATTTTAAAACTCATTTGTGTATATATTTGAAGTAATAGATATATATTAACTTACATTAGTTTTAACTGCGGTTCCCCCTGGATTGGGAGGCTGGGCTGCTTTGGGGTAGCACACTGCGAGATCTTATTTAGCACCCCCTTAACACTTTTATTAATCCTTCTAGTCTTTTAATTACACCTTCACTAGTATATTAATTTTTGTATATAGATTTTACTTTTCTTTTATTAACACTTACTAACACTTTACCTTCTCGCATTGTGCTGCCCTGGGGTATCTTGCCTTTTCCGGTTTGTGGGGTTCTGCACCCCAGGCCCAGGCCTAGAGTTAGGGACCACCAGCATCAGAGGAGCCTTGTCGGGGCCTGGTAGCTTCATCATTCATTTGCAAATGTATGTAACTAAGACCTCTGGATTTCTATTATATACGTAGTCCTTCATGTCTTAGTACAGGTACAGCTTGGTGTGCTGGGGGACACCAGGGGTTAATCCCCAATGTATTTCTAGTCATATAAGGAAATCTGACATTCAAGTAACGGTGGATCAGCTCAGGTTATTCTTCTCAGGGGAGTAGAGAGACACGTCGGGCCCCGGTATGGGGGCATAGCTTAACCACTTGCCTGGCATGGTCGCATCAGAAGCGACCATGGGGGTAATTCTAAGTTGATCGCAGCAGGAAATTTTTTAGCAGTTGGGAAAACCATGTGCACTGCAGGGGAGGCAGATTTAACATGTGCAGAGAGAGTTAGATTTGGGTGTGGTGTGGTCAATCTGCAATCTAAATTGCAGTGTAAAAATAAGGCAGACAATATTTACCCTGCACATAAACAAAATAACCCACCCAAATATAACTCTCTGCAAATGTTATATCTGCCTCCCCTGCAGTGCACATGGTTTTGCCCAACTGCTAAAAAATTTCCTGCTGCGATCAACTTGGAATTACCCCCCATGCCTGCAAGTGCTCTATCTGACCTGATGCAACAGGATGCAACCAGTCAGATAGAGAGTATGAGCAGCGGCAGGGAAGATAAACTTCCCTCCGCTGCTGCTATCAGGGGGACCGGAAGGTCCCTCTGCCTCCCTGCACTCTCCCCCTGTGTCTGCCGTCTTGATGACCACTGCTGATCGGTCAGCACGACACGATCCCCCCCCTCCCAAGCCACCCCCAGACCCCCCCTGCATACCTGCAGGCTGTCCCGGTTTTCAAAAGGAAAGCCGCGATAGTCGCGATGTTCCGATGGTTGCAATGTTCCCGAACGATGTTTCGATGTTTGGAGAAAAATATTTACAAAAACCAAAATAAAAAATAAAATATTTTTTTATTTTTTTTTTTACTAAAACCATTTGGGATAGGGTTAAAGTCATGTTCTTCACTTAATTCACTCATAAAAAAAACCCGACAATTTCGGAGCAGTTTTCGGCAAAATAAATTGTCAGTTAAGTGGTTAAAAAAGTGGGCATGATGACACCTGTTAATATTAATTAATTTCAAAAATAAACTACGCACTCCACCTGCCTCCTACCTTACTTGATCAGGAAGCCGGTCCCTCCCCATCTAGCGCCATCTTCTTAGTGATATTTGGGAGATGACGCTGGGCACTAGAGAGCAAAGACTCTGTCACAGTGCCAGAGTCTTTGCTTTCAATGTGCGGCACCATCTTCCCAAAGATATCACCAGGGAGATGGCGCCGACCTTAGCAACCTGGGCCTAGGTAATTTTTACCCTCCCCCCCCTCCCCCCCCCTCCCCCCCCCTCTTAGCGCCACTGATTCTCCTCCACAGAACCATACCTCCTAATATCTGATGTGACAAAAAACAGATATTTACAGGGGTTGTCAGCTTTCCTATTCCTCCCCCTGTCTCATTAGATGCATCACTTTGCTGGGGTCAAACTTCCAGCCTTGTGTTACCCCAACTATTACCTTCCTAAACCACTGTTATATCTGCCCCCCCTGCAGTGCACATGGTTTTGCCCATTAGCTAACAAATTTGCTGCTGCGATCAGATCTGAATTAGGACCTATAGCACTTACTGTATAGAGAAGAGATCAACCTAGCTATCATGGCATGGATGGGTTCAGATTCAGACAGCTAGGACTGACAGAAGTCTCCACGGTGTCAGAACTGTGAACTGCTGCTTTACAACAGGTAACAGTGTGGTGTAAGGGATGAGACCCCCAACTGAAAGTCTACATGGAAATAACAATTAAAAGCAGGAGACTTGTCCAATGTATCAGCCTTTTCTAGATTTGTTAAAACAAAGTTGCAGTTTTTCCTGCAATAATAGATATAATTCTCTCAAAAGTTATGAGGCAGTGAGTTACAATTGACCATAGGGGGTAATTCCAAGTTGATCGCAGCAGGAAATTATTAGCAATTGGGCAAAACCATGTGCACTGCAGGGGGGCAGATATAACATTTGCAGAGAGAGATAGATTTGGGTGTGGTGTGTTCAATCTGCAATCTAATTTGCAGTGTAAAAATAAAGCAGCCAGTATTTACCCTGCATAGAAATAAAATAACCCACCCAAATCTAACTCTCTCTGCAAATGTTATATCTGCCACACCTGCAGTGCACATGGTTTTCCCCTATTGCTAACTTTCTTGCTGCTGCGATCAACTCAGAATTACCCCCATAAAACTGAACTTACAATATAAAGCTACAAATACAACCATCCACTAAAATATATTCATTCTATCTATCTATCTATCTATCTATCTATCTATCTATCTATCTATCTATCTATCTATCTATCTATCTATCTATCTATCTACTTCTACTACAGTATCTATCTATATCTATCTATCTATCTATCTATCTATCTATCTATCTATCTATCTATCTATCTATCTATCTATCTATCATAATTTTTTTTAAATTATTAATAATAATAATAATGATAATAACAACAGTTACATGGTGACAGTATTTTCGTTGCACTTTACAGTTAGGAATGTACGATTTAGAAGCGTCGTATGATGCATTGTGTGTACATCGTATGTGTTCTCGGTATGATTATGATATGATTCGCGGCTCCGTTGGGTTGAATGTCAGCATCCACAGATCATACGTGCAGCCCATATTATCCATCGTAATCATATGCACATTGTACCTTAGGGGTCATTCCAAGTTCATCGCTTGCTGACATTTTTCGCAGCACAACGAACAGGTTACTACTGCGCATGCGTATGCACTGCAATGCGCAGGCGCGTCGTAAGGGTACAAAGCGGATCATTGCTGGGCGATGGATTTAACGAAGAATCCATTTGCACATCCGATCGCAAGGAGATTGACAGGAAGAGGGCGTTTGTGTTTGACAACTGACCGTTTTCAGGGAGTGTTTGTGTCCAAGCGTTTGCAGGGCGGGTGTCTGACGTCAAAAAAACTTTTCCGGCCAGCTCGGCTGCACACGCGTTCGCACACTTGCAAAGTGAAAATACACTCCCCCGTGGGCGGCGTCTATGCATTTGCACGGCTGCTAAAAGTAGCTAGCGAGCGATCAACTCGGAATGACCCCCCCTTGTTTTATGCACATACAATGCATCGTATACGATCAGCATCATTGTTGATTGCTATTTCCTTCTAGGTGATCACGTGCTTTTTGTGAGGCATACAATCCAGTGATAGATTGTATGCTTCACCGCATGGGCACATAAAACTCCAAATCGTGTGCTAGGGGCTCCCGGGGTAGGGGTGGGGGGGATTGAAGGGAAATCGTATGAGGAATCGGATCGGATGCTGGTCGTCCTAATGTATGCCCAGCATTAGTGCTTCCTACTGCATTTTGGTCCAGCCATATTGCGATGGGCTGTATAATCCAGTCACACAGGAATATTGGCCTAGAGTTAGTAGGATGTGAAAGACTAGAAAGAGAAAATATGTAAAGTTTATGGGCGGGATGTACTAAGCATCGCATGCGTGATAAGATACATCCTGACAGTTTATCGGGTGCATAGTGGCATTACTGGTATTAATAATGCTGGTATGCACCTAGAAATGCACAGAGGACAGATTTCTGATTTGAAGGAACACAAAAAGAAATGTATAGCTTTCCATTGGGTAACACCAGCAGAAAACAGAATTTTTGGAGTTTGCCAGCATTTTTACCTTTAGTATATTTAGCCCGATGTGTGGGCTGTATAGAGAAGGGACATGCGGTGAGGTAAATGGCAGGGGAGGCACAGGCTAGTACCAGAGCCAGATTTACATACAATATATGAGCCCAAGGGCTCATGTGGGCAGTATACACAGGTGCAGCAGTATATACTGCTGGAAATTTGGTGCATTTGAGATGTGCAGAAAAGATGGGCTGCCTCACCTGCCATAGACTTTTTACTCCAGAGTTTTGACTATAAAAATGATTAGAATAATACAAAGAAGATATTTCTAATATATTCTTTGTAATTTTCATATACTTTATGTAGTCAAAACTCTGGCTTATACATTAGTGTAACAGGAAAGGCTCTGCCCCACCTCACCACACCCTACCACATGTCACTGGTATAGAGTGGATGTCATTAATTAGGATAATTTATGGAGTTTATGTGGGTGGTTCTGGAATCCTATAAACTTGTCTAAAGAGGTGAGTTTTTAGTGAACACTTGAAGGTTTGGAGACTAGAAGAAAGTCTTGTTGTGCGTGGGAGGCCATTCCACAGAGTGGGAGCAGTCCCCTAAAAATCGCAAGGTGACTGACAGGAAGAGGGCGTTTGTGGGTGGCAACTGACCGTTTTCAGGGAGTGTCTGGAAAAACGCAGGCGTGTCCAAGCGTTGGAAGTAAGAGTTTCTGACGTCAATTCTGGTCCTGGACAGGCTGAAGTGATCGCAGCGGCTGAGTAATTCCTGGGCTGCGGAGAGACTGAACAAAATCAGTTTGTGCAGCTCTGCTACACATGCGTTCGCACACTTGCACAGCTAAAATACACTCCCCATGTAGGCGGCGACTATCTGATCGCAGGGCTGCAAAAATCACTGCCCAGCAATCAGGACTGAATTAGGCCCCATGAGATTTGCAATGTCTAGTGAAAGATATGGGCATATTCTGGATATGTTTTTAAATGTATGTAACAGGATTTATAAACAGATTAAATGTGGGGAACAACAGACAATTCACAGTCAATAATGACACCTAGGCAGCGAGCTTGTGGAGTAGGGTTGATTGTTGAATTATCAGCAGTGATAGTGATATCAGGTTCTTAACTACTATTGGCCAGTGGGAGTATTATTAATTTTGTTTTGGAAAGATTAAAGCCCCATACACACTGGCCGATTTTTTTTTTTTTTTAACAATGTGGATGATAACGACACATTGCTATGATAATCGTCCTGTGTGTACGCACAATATTGTTAACGGTGCGCGCTCCCACGGGTTGTTAACGATATCGCCTATCGTCCAAACACGCAGATCAATCTGACGATGCAGTCAGAAACTGCATGTTCGGGGTTGTGGCAGGATGATGTCACTGAACAATGGGGGGTAATTCCAAGTTGATCGCAGCAGGACATTTTTTAGCAGTTGGGCAAAACCATGTGCACTGCAGCGGGGAGGGGGGCAGATATAACATTTGCAGAGAGAGTTAGATTTGGGTGGGTTATATTGTTTCTGTGCAGGGTAAATACTGTCTGCTTTATTTTTACACTGCAATTTAGATTGCAGATTGAACTCACCACACCCAAATCTAACTCTCTCTGCACATGTTATATCTACCCCCCCTGCAGTGCACATGGTTTTGCCCAACTGCTAACAAAGTTCCTGCTGTGATCAACTTGGATTTACCCCTCATATCGTTAGCGATATTATAGCAGATGAGAAGCTGGCAGGCCAGATATAACCTCTATGCATGAATGGAAGAAGTGTGAAGTGCTTGATGCAAACTGGATGACAGAAAGGTGGCGCTGGTGAGACACTCAGAAACCTTACTCAGGATTGTTAGCAAATCAAAAAAGTAAGCAATTGGACAAAACCATGTTGCACTGCAGGTGGGGCAGATATAACATGTGCAGAGAGAGTTAGATTTGGGTGGGGTGTGTTCAAACTGAAATCTAAATTGCAGTGTAGAAATTTAGCAGCCAATATTTACATTCATAGAAACAAAATAACTCACTCAAATCCAAATACATGTGATTAGTACATCTCCCCCAGCGGCGGCTGCAGCACCTGACCGCTGTGTGTTCCGTGGTGAACCCAGGACTCGGCATTAGGATTCACTCTTCTAAGCCTACCCCCAGACTCTTATTGGCTAGTTTCACAGGAGTCTGGGGTTGGGTTTAGGATAGTGAAGCCTAATGCCGTGTCCCGAGTTCACCACTATGGTACAGAGCGCTACTGCTGATCTGGACACACTGCCAGCACATATTATATTACATACATCTACACATGTATGTTTACATGTGCTTAGAGCCCCCGCACAGGGTGGTCGGGACGTCAGCCCAGAGTTAGTCAGTGCTGGTTCTCTGGAGTGTTTGTAATGAAAGCCTTAAGAAAGAGGGTCCAATAAGTTGTACATGTGAAAAAGTGTGTGAGGCAAGTGTAGGCAAGTCTCTGAAGTAGCTTAAAGGGGCATTGGTGCTAAGAGATACGATGGTAGTTTGCACTGGCGGATCCTACCTTGTTGGAGGAGGAGGGCTGCCGCTGGCGATGCTGCCAGTCCTCCCCTTCTTGTGCTATGTGCAGTTCCCAGACACCGGGACCCGGCACATGCGGAGTAGTGGTGACGGTACTGCGCATGCACAAAACCACGGCTTCTATGGACTGCATTGGCTGCAGTCCATAGATGCCGACTGGGGTTGACGATGCAGGGAGCTGGCTTCCTGCCTATTGCAGCCCAGTCTGTTAGTCCTGGAGGGAGGCAACACCTCCCAGTGGGACAGTCTGTAGTGTCTGTGACTGGCAGGTAAGACTTCCAGTAAGAAGCCACTGCCAGTCACAGTGAAGCCAGTGCAGTCTCATGGACAGCATCATGGGGGTCATTCCGAGTTGTTCGCTCGCTAGCTGCTTTTAGCAGCATTGCACACGCTAAGCCGCCGCCTACTGGGAGTGAATCTTAGCTTATCAAAATTGCGAACGAAAGATTAGCAGAATTGCGAATAGACACTTCTTAGCAGTTTCTGAGTAGCTCCACACTTACTCGGCATCTGCGATCAGTTCAGTCAGTTTCGTTCCTGGTTTGACGTCACAAACACATCCAGTGTTCGGCCAGACACTCCCCCGTTTCTTCAGACACTCCCGTGTTTTTCCCAGAAACGGCAGCGTTTTTTCGCACACACCCATAAAACGGCCAGTTTCCGCCCAAAAACACCCACTTCCTGTCAATCACACTCTGATCACCAGAACGAAGAAAAAACCTCGTAATGCCGTGAGTAACATTCCTAACTGCATAGCAAATTTACTTGGCGCAGTCGCACTGCGGACATTGCGCATGCGCATTAGCGACTATTCGCTCCGTTGCGAGAAAAAAATAACGAGCGAACAACTCGGAATGACCCCCCTAGCTTCACTGACTCTGCTAAAATGGCGGTATTTACCTGGGGGGGGGGGGGGGTGCAGTCCTGCAGCCCATAGGTAAACACCGCCACTGGTAGTTTGAGAGAGTAAGGGTCAGAATTTGGCATTGTCCAAACCTTACGATAAGAGTGGTAAATAGACATGGGTCCAATTTACATGCAGTGCTGACGTCATGCACCTGAGCGACTATCAAAAGACTGCACATGTGCCATGGCCGCACTGCACACGCGCCAAGGAACCATAGTGAAGCCGCTCACAGTGTGGATTAATTCGCAGAGTGTTGCGACCATTTTCCGGCTGTGTCTCTGCCTACATCTGCGATACTGTACACAGAAAACATGGCACCAGCATCTCAGTTCCCGCACCCAGTCTGTGTGACCATAAACTCAGGGAGTAGATGTTCCTCATTTCTGCATCAATGCTGCATATGTGTATGCAGTTGCTGAGGACTTTGCGATAGCTCCGGTCAGAGGTGTAGCTGTGCCCGGAGCAAGGGTATGTTTTGGCGCCCCTCTCTCATGTACTGAATTGGGGCCAGGCAAACATGTGATGGCATATTACATTTGAAAAGAAACAATATTTAAATTGGTGACAGGGTCAGTTCTAGACCTTGTAGAGGTCAGTGCAAAAGTTTCCTTTGGGTGCCCCATGTATAAAATATGGAAAGTGTGCACCGAAGGCGAGCAACTAAAATATTGGGTGTGGCCACATAATAGTACCAATTCATATTATACCACACAGTAGTGTCCGTTATTCACATTACACCACACAGTAGAGCTGCTTATACACGCTACGTCACAGTAGAGCTCCTTATACATATTATGCCACAGTATAGCCCCTTATACATGTTACACCATAGTAAAGCCCCTTATACATGTTATGCCATCGTAGAACCCACACAACAGTAGAGACACTATGGAAGTAGATGTATTCAATTATTTACTTTTTTAATTCAAATAAATTAAAAACACTATGTATGCCCCTCGACTGACCTGACCTCACAACCCTCCAATCTGTTAATGAAAATAATGCCCCAAATGTGACCTCCCACAGATCTGATAATCCCCCCAAACTCTCAATTAAAATAATGCCCCAAAACTGACCCCCTCCCAGATCTGGTAATCTCCCAATTTCTCAATGAGAATAATGTCCCAGAATTGCCTTATGGGCAGAAATAGCTGCTCTACAGCAGCTTGAGGGGCAGGGAGAGCTCCAGCATGTGTTGGCTGTCAGTGCCTCCTGCTGTCGCCTACGCATGACCTGTTCCCTACCTAGTTTCAGAGTCCGAGTTAGTGTGCACCTCCTCTGCTCCGCTTCCTCTTGCTCTGCGGCACCCTCTAATTTTTACAGCGCCTGGAGCTCACGCTCCACCGGAGCCACCCTCGCTACACCCCTGGCTCCGGTGGGCGGCTGCTTCACTTGCATTGCTTAGCAAGTCTGTAGCCTGAAAAATGGCAGCTGCATAAGCTTCTGTATATAGACCAGAATCAGGCCTAAAGTCACTTGAAGTACGAGATTTACGCCAATGCCATTCTACTTTACCTGATAATTTTTAGATGTGCTGTTGCTTTAGAATGTCATGGCTGACATCTAAGTCTACGTGGTGTGTGATGGGTAACTGGAGCCACTTCATCAAGGGCTATTTCTAGAGTCTGGTTCATGTGTGATACAGCAATCTCAGGAGAAGTGAATGTAGAAATTGGTGAGAGCAGTTATTGCAGAGATTTGGAAAGCTGTTGAAAATGAATAGCGTTCATATTTCTGCATTTTTGAGGAGGCTTACAGTGACACTGAGCTTGATATGATAGGGGAGAGTGTATAGGAGATAAGATTGTGATCTGAACAGGGGCATATAAAGAGTGAAGGGGTCCGTGTGCAGTCTCCAGGCCCCCTCCTCTCTAGTAAGCAGCGCATTAGTGAGTAGTGTCTGGCACTGTGCCACAGTCTACTGCACAGGTCTACGGGGAAATGTCCCATTGGCTATTTACCCCGTGATGTTCCTACTGTGCATTCGCAAAACGATGTGAAAATAATCACCGAGCCATTTTCACGATGATATGTGCAGTTCTGCTGCTGCCGTCGTAGAGGTAAGTATTGAAGAAATGGGTGCAGGGTGTGCTGTGTGGGCCATCCTGACCCAGGGGACCGTGTGCACCGCACTCCCTGCCATAGGCGTGCACAGGGGGGATGCCTGGTGCGCACAGTCACCCCCTAATGTCCGGCAATCTGATCTCACATGCCTGATGCAGCGATCGCCGAGCAGGCTGATTAATGCACCCTGTCAGGACTGCATTACTGACTGGACGCCTGGGTTAATCAAGGGTGCCACTGCCACCGGCTTTCATACTCCCGGCTCCACCTCAATGTACAAAAACAGCGTGATGTGACGTGATGACATCATGCTGCTCGCACGCCCACCCGTCACACGCCCACCTCTCTCCTATTCTCTGCCAATGCCAGCCACTGATGAGGAGCAGCATGCAGCCAGCGTTCCTCTTAGGAAGACAAATTTAATACTGGCAGGCGGTCAGCAGCAGCATTGACACGTAATGCGTTTTTCCAGCAGCAGCAGTAACTAGTCTGCGACTCAGTGTCAGTGAGTGACTGCAGCTTGCAGGGGAAAGAGAGGGGGAGCCAGACCAGGCTGAGGAGGAGCAGTGTAATTGCAGTGAGTGCCATCAGGGGTGTTTGTTTGGTGCACACCGCAACATCTGACAATGCATCTGCATTATTAGGATTGGTACAAGGGTGGATATTTTATATTACGTTGACCGTCAATAGATGGTGCTAGACACGCCCAAAAGGCGGTGCTAGACACACCCCTCCAACAGTGCACCCCCTAATAAAATGTGCTGCGCATGCCTATGCTCCCTGCACCTATTCTAGACACCTCACTGGATCAGAAAAAAAGGAAAGGAGTGTTAATAAATTTAGAAACTGAGCATACACTAGCCTGTGGTTGGGTATGTGCGACCGGCGGTCAGGAGACCTCCGGTTACAATCCCGGCTGTTACATGGTCAGCGGGGGCGATCGCAATGAGTCCCTTGTGAGCTCACTGCATTCTCCAGAGGTTCTGTTCCAACTCTATGGGTGTCGTGGACACCCACAAGTGGGAATAGTCCCCTGTTGGTCAGCATGCCAACCGGCGGGATTTTCAGATGCTGGGATCCCAGCGTTGGTATTGTGACCGGCGGTCTCCTGACCACCGGTCATATAAACGCATCCCCTAGACTGTTAAATACAATATCAGGGCTGTGGTTTACAGTGACGTGCGGTGAGGTCATTGGCTGGGGAGGCACTGAGATTTTATATATATATATATATATATATATATACATACATACAGTGGCGGTATGGAAAAGTAAAGGTTGCAATTATGCGTGCACCTCCGGAAAAGGGGGTGTGGCCACTCAAACAGGGGTGTGTCCTTCAGTGTAGTAGGACCCCTTATACTATCTAGTACTGGCGCCCCTTTCACTTGATACCACACAGTATGAGCCGAAATTCACATTACAGCACACGGTATGAGCCGAAATTCACATTACAGCACACCGTATGAGCCGAAATTCATATTTTACCACACAGTATGAGCCAAAATTCACATTACAGCACACGGTATGAGCCGAATTCACATTACAGCACACGGTATGAGCCAAATTCACATTACAGCACACAGTATGAGCCGAATTCACATTACAGCACACGGTATGAGTTGAAATTCACATTACAGCACACGGTATGAGACGAAATTCATATTTTACCACACGGTATGAGCCGAAATTCACATTACAGCACACTAAGACTGCCTCCCTTATGTATCGCCCCAAGACTGCCTAGCCCCCTGTGTATCCCCAAGCTGCCTCCCCCCTTAAGGTCCCCAATGCTGCTTCCCCTCCTTTATGTCCCCATGGCTGCCTCCCCCCTTAAGGTCACCAATGCTGCTTCCCTTCCTTTATATCCCCATGGCTGTCCCCCCCCTTAAGGTCCCCAATGCTGCTATCCCCCTGTGTATTCCCAAGGTTGCCCCCCTCCCCACCGTGTGTCCGCCCCCCCCTGAGTCCCCGCATGGCTGCCTCTCTCTCCATGGCTCATCCCCCCCTCATGTCTGGTCTCCGGCCCCCCTTGCTTGCCTGGGGTCACTGCTGGGGTCGCTGGGGAGAGCATTCATTCATGCCTCCCGTCCCGCAGCGCGGCGGCCGAACTACTGCTACAGGCCGGCGGGACCGAGAGAGGCGGCTGGCTGGAGCATGAGCTCCACTGACGCTGCCCTCGCTGGGGAGAGCATTCATTCATGCCTCCCGTCCCACAGCGCGGCCGCCGAACTACTGCTACTGGCGGCGGGACCGAGACAGGCGGCTGGCTGGAGCATGAGTTCCGCTGATGCCGCCCGGGACTCAAGTCAGGCGTTAAGCAGGGTGGGCTCAGGATCTGGTGCCCAATCATATTTGCATCAGTGACAGGGGCGTGCTTTCATATGTGCTGAAAGCACGCCCCTGTCACTGAGGCACTCATACTAGTGCCGCTTATACTTCTTTTTTAATGGGCTTTTACAGCCCTCACTTTGGCTCCGCCCCCTGCATCCAACCCTTTGTCATTAGCCGCAGGAGGCACCGCTATCGGTGCCTCTAACACAGATCAAAACTTGTTTTCTCATGTAAAAATGATTACAATTATATAAAGCATATACTTATGACACAGAATATGTGTCATAAGTATCTTCTTTATATTATTATAATCATTAATGACAGGGGAGAATGACAGGGGAGGCACTGCCTCCCCTGCCTCCACTGACTGCACGTCCCTGGTGGTTTATTAGTTTTGTTCCACTTCTACTGATGAATAGAGAAGTCAGTCCACTGGAGGCCAATAGAAGAGGTCAGAGAGAGTAGTTAGGAGGCACAAGGAGAATGTGACCTATCTAAAGGGAATACTACTGTATCATAAATAAAAGAGTCCAACAGACCCTGTGGGAGATAAATATTCATATAAATCACCAATTGCAGGGAATTTGAGGCAAAAAGAAGAACAGTTTGGGACATATTGATATATTTTATTTATTAGGTATTGTTCCACTGTCAAATAAAGTTTAACATGTACTTAATAGTACTAACCACACGTAATTACAGTTTGGATCTATTTGGATCTTAGGTTTGAGTTGCTATTAATTAGGTCAGCTATGTGAAAAAGTTTGTACACAATTGAAATGCAGACAAACTGCACACAACTTCATATACATAGCGTCATATACTGGAGATACATAACGTCATATACTGTAGATACATAACTGCATATGATGAAGATACATAATGTCAGTGCACGTGTTTACATGATGCTGATTATTGCCTTTGAATGAAACTATGGATTTAGATGTAATAGCAAGCACTGAGACAGCCGTCCCTGCCCTGCACAGGATAATGATCACTTTTAGCTCCATAGGTGTTTCCTATGTATCTGTCTCACCTTAGGACACCTGCGTTAGTCTGACAGGTGTGCTTCCCCACCTGCCGAATGTCCTCAGAGCCGGTCACAAAGCCCCACCTCCCAGGAATCACGCATCATATGACTAGGCAGAGCTGGTCTTGGAAAAGTAAAATGTTCACAATATGTGAGAGTCTGAACCCTTTAATAAAGGGAAATGTGATAGTTTTGCTAATGTTCTCTATTTGGTGATTAGGATGAGCTGTTAAGCTGTCACACGGTGCCATATGCACTTAAATTTTAGAGATGAGCGCCTGAAATTTTTCGGGTTTTGTGTTTTGGTTTTGGGTTCGGTTCCGCGGCCGTGTTTTGGGTTCGAACGCGTTTTGGCAAAACCTCACCGAATTTTTTTTGTCGGATTCGGGTGTGTTTTGGATTCGGGTGTTTTTTTCAAAAAACACTAAAAAACAGCTTAAATCATAGAATTTGGGGGTCATTTTGATCCCAAAGTATTATTAACCTCAAAAACCATAATTTACACTCATTTTCAGTCTATTCTGAATACCTCACACCTCACAATATTATTTTTAGTCCTAAAATTTGCACCGAGGTCGCTGTGTGAGTAAGATAAGCGACCCTAGTGGCCGACACAAACACCGGGCCCATCTAGGAGTGGCACTGCAGTGTCACGCAGGATGTCCCTTCCAAAAAACCCTCCCCAAACAGCACATGACGCAAAGAAAAAAAGAGGCGCAATGAGGTAGCTGTGTGAGTAAGATTAGCGACCCTAGTGGCCGACACAAACACCGGGCCTATCTAGGAGTGGCACTGCAGTGTCACGCAGGATGGCCCTTCCAAAAAACCCTCCCCAAACAGCACATGACGCAAAGAAAAAAAGAGGCGCAATGAGGTAGCTGTGTGAGTAAGATTAGCGACCCTAGTGGCCGACACAAACACCGGGCCCATCTAGGAGTGGCACTGCAGTGTCACGCAGGATGTCCCTTCCAAAAAACCCTCCCCAAACAGCACATGACGCAAAGAAAAAAAGAGGCGCAATGAGGTAGCTGACTGTGTGAGTAAGATTAGCGACCCTAGTGGCCGACACAAACACCGGGCCCATTTAGGAGTGGCACTGCAGTGTCACGCAGGATGTCCCTTCCAAAAAACCCTCCCCAATCAGCACATGATGCAAAGAAAAAGAAAAGAAAAAAGAGGTGCAAGATGGAATTGTCCTTGGGCCCTCCCACCCACCCTTATGTTGTATAAACAAAACAGGACATGCACACTTTAACGAACCCATCATTTCAGTGACAGGGTCTGCCACACGACTGTGACTGATATGACGGGTTGGTTTGGACCCCCCCCAAAAAAGAAGCAATTAATCTCTCCTTGCACAAACTGGCTCTACAGAGGCAAGATGTCCACCTCATCATCACCCTCCGATATATCACCGTGTACATCCCCCTCCTCACAGATTATCAATTCGTCCCCACTGGAATCCACCATCTCAGCTCCCTGTGTACTTTGTGGAGGCAATTGCTGCTGGTCAATGTCTCCGCGGAGGAATTGATTATAATTCATTTTAATGAACATCATCTTCTCCACATTTTCTGGATGTAACCTCGTACGCCGATTGCTGACAAGGTGAGCGGCGGCACTAAACACTCTTTCGGAGTACACACTTGTGGGAGGGCAACTTAGGTAGAATAAAGCCAGTTTGTGCAAGGGCCTCCAAATTGCCTCTTTTTCCTGCCAGTATAAGTACGGACTGTGTGACGTGCCTACTTGGATGCGGTCACTCATATAATCCTCCACCATTCTATCAATGTTGAGAGAATCATATGCAGTGACAGTAGACGACATGTCCGTAATCGTTGTCAGGTCCTTCAGTCCGGACCAGATGTCAGCATCAGCAGTCGCTCCAGACTGCCCTGCATCACCGCCAGCGGGTGGGCTCGGAATTCTGAGCCTTTTCCTCGCACCCCCAGTTGCGGGAGAATGTGAAGGAGGAGATGTTGACAGGTCGCGTTCCGCTTGACTTGACAATTTTGTCACCAGCAGGTCTTTCAACCCCAGCAGACTTGTGTCTGCCGGAAAGAGAGATCCAAGGTAGGCTTTAAATCTAGGATCGAGCACGGTGGCCAAAATGTAGTGCTCTGATTTCAACAGATTGACCACCCGTGAATCCTTGTTAAGCGAATTAAGGGCTCCATCCACAAGTCCCACATGCCTAGCGGAATCGCTCCGTGTTAGCTCCTCCTTCAATGTCTCCAGCTTCTTCTGCAAAAGCCTGATGAGGGGAATGACCTGACTCAGGCTGGCAGTGTCTGAACTGACTTCACGTGTGGCAAGTTCAAAGGGCATCAGAACCTTGCACAACGTTGAAATCATTCTCCACTGCGCTTGAGACAGGTGCATTCCACCTACTATATCGTGCTCAATTGTATAGGCTTGAATGGCCTTTTGCTGCTCCTCCAACCTCTGAAGCATATAGAGGGTTGAATTCCACCTCGTTACCACTTCTTGCTTCAGATGATGGCAGGGCAGGTTCAGTAGTTTTTGGTGGTGCTCCAGTCTTCTGTACGTGGTGCCTGTACGCCGAAAGTGTCCCGCAATTCTTCTGGCCACCGACAGCATCTCTTGCACGCCCCTGTCGTTTTTTTAAAAATTCTGCACCACCAAATTCAAGGTATGTGCAAAACATGGGACGTGCTGGAATTTGCCCATATTTAATGCACACACAATATTGCTGGCGTTGTCCGATGCCACAAATCCACAGGAGAGTCCAATTGGGGTAAGCCATTCCGCGATGATCTTCCTCAGTTGCCGTAAGAGGTTTTCAGCTGTGTGCGTATTCTGGAAAGCGGTGATACAAAGCGTAGCCTGCCTAGGAAAGAGTTGGCGTTTGCGAGATGCTGCTACTGGTGCCGCCGCTGCTGTTCTTGCGGCGGGAGTCCATACATCTACCCAGTGGGCTGTCACAGTCATATAGTCCTGACCCTGCCCTGCTCCACTTGTCCACATGTCCGTGGTTAAGTGGACATTGGGTACAACTGCATTTTTTAGGACACTGGTGAGTCTTTTTCTGACGTCCGTGTACATTCTCGGTATCGCCTGCCTAGAGAAGTGGAACCTAGATGGTATTTGGTAACGGGGGCACACTGCCTCAATAAATTGTCTAGTTCCCTGTGAACTAACGGCGGATACCGGACGCACGTCTAACACCAACATAGTTGTCAAGGCCTCAGTTATCCGCTTTGCAGCAGGATGACTGCTGTGATATTTCATCTTCCTCGCAAAGGACTGTTGGACAGTCAATTGCTTACTGGAAGTAGTACAAGTGGGCTTACGACTTCCCCTCTGGGATGACCATCGACTCCCAGCAGCAACAACAGCAGCGCCAGCAGCAGTAGGCGTTACACGCAAGGATGCATCGGAGGAATCCCAGGCAGGAGAGGACTCGTCAGAATTGCCAGTGACATGGCCTGCAGGACTATTGGCATTCCTGGGGAAGGAGGAAATTGACACTGAGGGAGTTGGTGGGGTGGTTTGCGTGAGCTTGGTTACAAGAGGAAGGGATTTACTGGTCAGTGGACTGCTTCCGCTGTCGCCCAAAGTTTTTGAACTTGTCACTGACTTATTATGAATGCGCTGCAGGTGACGTATAAGGGAGGATGTTCCGAGGTGGTTAACGTCCTTACCCCTACTTATTACAGCTTGACAAAGGCAACACACGGCTTGACACCTGTTGTCCGCTTTTCTGTTGAAATACCTCCACACTGAAGAGCTGATTTTTTTGGTATTTTCACCAGGCATGTCAACGGCCATATTCCTCCCACGGACAACAGGTGTCTCCCCGGGTGCCTGACTTAAACAAACCACCTCACCATCAGAATCCTCCTGGTCAATTTCCTCCCCAGCGCCAGCAACACCCATATCCTCCTCATCCTGGTGTACTTCAACATCTTCATCTTCAATCTGACTATCAGGAACTGGACTGCGGGTGCTCCTTCCAGCACTTGCAGGGGGCGTGCAAATGGTGGAAGGCGCATGCTCTTCACGTCCAGTGTTGGGAAGGTCAGGCATCGCAACCGACACAATTGGACTCTCCTTGTGGATTTGGGATTTCGAAGAACGCACAGTTCTTTGCGGTGCTTTTGCCAGCTTGAGTCTTTTCAGTTTTCTAGCGAGAGGCTGAGTGCTTCCATCCTCATGTGAAGCTGAACCACTAGCCATGAACATAGGCCAGGGCCTCAGCCGTTCCTTGCCACTCCGTGTGGTAAATGGCATATTGGCAAGTTTACGCTTCTCCGACGACAATTTTATTTTAGGTTTTGGAGTCCTTTTTTTACTGATATTTGGTGTTTTGGATTTGACATGCTCTGTACTATGACATTGGGCATCGGCCTTGGCAGACGACGTTGCTGGCATTTCATCGTCTCGGCCATGACTAGTGGCAGCAGCTTCAGCACGAGGTGGAAGTGGATCTTGATCTTTCCCTAATTTTGGAACCTCAACATTTTTGTTCTCCATATTTTAATAGGCACAACTAAAAGGCACCTCAGGTAAACAATGGAGATGGATACTAGTATACAATTATGGACGGACTGCCGAGTGCAGACACAGAGGTAGCCACAGCCGTGAACTACCGTACTGTACTGTGTCTGCTGCTAATATAGACTGGTTGATAAAGAGATGTCTATGTAACTATGTATGTATAAAGAAGAAAGAAAAAAAAACCACGGTTAGGTGGTATACAATTATGGACGGACTGCCTGCCGAGTGCAGACACAGAGGTAGCCACAGCCGTGAACTACCGTACTGTACTGTGTCTGCTGCTAATAATATAGACTGGTTGATAAAGAGATGTCGTAGTAGTATGTATGTATAAAGAAGAAAGAAAAAAAAACCACGGTTAGGTGGTATACAATTATGGACGGACTGCCTGCCGAGTGCAGACACAGAGGTAGCCACAGCCGTGAACTACCGTACTGTACTGTGTCTGCTGCTAATATAGACTGGTTGATAAAGAGATGTCTATGTAACTATGTATGTATAAAGAAGAAAGAAAAAAAAACCACGGTTAGGTGGTATACAATTATGGACGGACTGCCTGCCGAGTGCAGACACAGAGGTAGCCACAGCCGTGAACTACCGTACTGTACTGTGTCTGCTGCTAATATAGACTGGTTGATAAAGAGATGTCTATGTAACTATGTATGTATAAAGAAGAAAGAAAAAAAAACCACGGTTAGGTGGTATACAATTATGGACGGACTGCCTGCCGAGTGCAGACACAGAGGTAGCCACAGCCGTGAACTACCGTACTGTACTGTGTCTGCTGCTAATATAGACTGGTTGATAAAGAGATGTCTATGTAACTATGTATGTATAAAGAAGAAAGAAAAAAAAACCACGGTTAGGTGGTATACAATTATGGACGGACTGCCTGCCGAGTGCAGACACAGAGGTAGCCACAGCCGTGAACTACCGTACTGTACTGTGTCTGCTGCTAATATAGACTGGTTGATAAAGAGATGTCTATGTAACTATGTATGTATAAAGAAGAAAGAAAAAAAAACCACGGTTAGGTGGTATACAATTATGGACGGACTGCCTGCCGAGTGCAGACACAGAGGTAGCCACAGCCGTGAACTACCGTACTGTACTGTGTCTGCTGCTAATATAGACTGGTTGATAAAGAGATGTCTATGTAACTATGTATGTATAAAGAAGAAAGAAAAAAAAACCACGGTTAGGTGGTATACAATTATGGACGGACTGCCTGCCGAGTGCAGACACAGAGGTAGCCACAGCCGTGAACTACCGTACTGTACTGTGTCTGCTGCTAATATAGACTGGTTGATAAAGAGATGTCGTAGTAGTATGTATGTATAAAGAAGAAAAAAAAACCACGGTTAGGTGGTATACAATTATGGACGGACTGCCTGCCGAGTGCAGACACAGAGGTAGCCACAGCCGTGAACTACCGTACTGTGTCTGCTGCGACTGGATGATAAATGATATAAAAAATATATATATATCACTACTGCAGCCGGACAGGTATATATTATATATTATATAATGACGGACCTGCTGGACACTGTCTGTCAGCAGAATGAGTTTTATTTTTATAGAATAAAAAAACAACAACACACAAGTGAAGTCACACGACGAGTGTTTAACTTTTTCAGGCAATCACAATATAAGTATACTACTAACTATACTGGTGGTCAGTGTGGTCAGGTCACTGGTCAGTCACACTGGCAGTGGCACTCCTGCAGCAAAAGTGTGCACTGTTTAATTTTAATATAATATTATGTACTCCTGGCTCCTGCTATAACCTATAACTGGCACTGCAGTGCTCCCCAGTCTCCCCCACAATTATAAGCTGTGTGAGCTGAGCAGTCAGACAGATATATAATATATATAGATGATGCAGCACACTGGGCTGAGCCTGAGCAGTGCACACAGATATGGTATGTGACTGAGTCACTGTGTGTATCGCTTTTTTCAGGCAGAGAACGGATATATTAAATAAACTGCACTGTCTGGTGGTCACTCACTATATAATATTATGTACTCCTGGCTCCTGCTATAACCTATAACTGGCACTGCAGTGCTCCCCAGTCTCCCCCACAATTATAAGCTGTGTGAGCTGAGCAGTCAGACAGATATATAATATATATAGATGATGCAGCACACTGGGCTGAGCCTGAGCAGTGCACACAGATATGGTATGTGACTGAGTCACTGTGTGTATCGCTTTTTTCAGGCAGAGAACGGATATATTAAATAAACTGCACTGTCTGGTGGTCACTCACTAGTAAACTCTCTGCACTCTCTACACTTCTACAGTACTCCTCCTAGTCCTAAGCTCCAGTAAATCTCTCTCTCTTATAATCTAAATGGAGAGGACGCCAGCCACGTCCTCTCCCTATCAATCTCAATGCACGTGTGAAAATGGCCGCGACGCGCGGCTCCTTATATAGAATCCGAGTCTCGCGATAGAATCCGAGCCTCGCGAGAATCCGACAGCGTGATGATGACGTTCGGGCGCGCTCGGGTTAACCGAGCAAGGCGGGAAGATCCGAGTCGCTCGGACCCGTGTAAAAAAACATGAAGTTCGGGCGGGTTCGGATTCAGAGAAACCGAACCCGCTCATCTCTATTAAATTTCCTTCCAATTTTCACTATATAGTCAAAATCGTAAGGAAAGTTAGTGCATATTGCACTGTGTGTACACAGCTTGTGATGCCGATGCGCGGTCCCACGGTATCGGCATCGCAATAAAAACTAGACTGTGCAGGCAGCCCAACATTGACTAAGTCGGTGGTGCCGGGCTCCGGCCACATGGCATAGTCAATATCGGGCATTGAGTGCATTGCACCATGTGTTTGCACCTTAAATGTGGTGTCCTCCGGGAATTTAAGGCTACCTTATACTGCTGGACTAACAGCAACACTGCGAGCACAACTTAGCCACACATATAGGGCTGAATGTAATGACGCCCGAGTTTGGCGGCCGTGTGGGATGCCGGCTGAACTCAGAGGTTTTTTTAATCGGGCAATCACTTACCATGCAAAACCATGCCTTCAAAGTGATTGCCCCTTTAAAAGAACATCCAAGTTCAGCCGGCATCCCACATGGCTGCCGAACTCGGGCATCATTACAGCCGGCCCACAATGTGTTTATGGCTACAGTGCGTATGAGTGTACAAAGTGTACATTCTGTATATGTGTATTTGTTTTCAGCATTTGCTTTTTCATGCTGAACAGTCGCCGTGTCAAATAATTTAGATCCAGCTAGTTTTTTTTATAGTACCGTGAGATCGGGATGCGGTCAAGATCCCGCCGGACGGAATCCTGGCGGTCGAAATACCGACACCGGGATCCAGACCGGCACAATCCCGACATATTCTCCCTCTGTGGGTGTCCACGACACCCATAGAGGGAGAATAAATGAGTGTGCCGAGTGTAGCAAGGCACCGTTCCCGCAAGGGGCTGCGTTGCGCTCGCCCCCCCCCCCCCCTGTCGGGATTGTGCCAGTCGGGATCCCGGTGTCGGTATTCCGACCACCGGGATCCTGTCCGGCGGGATTTCGTACTGATCCCATGAGATCACCCATACTAGGAGATACTCCTACTACACGTGATCCAATTTAGGGTTCCATTTAACAATGATGCTTATTACCAGAGGCATATTTCATTTAGTAGCACAATGATGACAACAAATATGACATTGGTATTTAACATAACTTATCCCTCCGTGAGGTCCGGCGGCAGCCTCCACGCTTTGCTGGTAGCCTATCACTTCCAGTGATCTGTGTTATGTGCGAAGGCCAGTCCACACATGCACATTCCACTTTCATCCGGCAGAGGGACTCTCCAGTGCCTGGAAGACTTTTCTGAAGCTGGAAAGGCTGTTACTGGGTCCCCATTGCTGCGGGTACTGCTTATGCCCTATAGATGGTGTAAGCAGTGTGGTGGATTTCCCACTAGACACATGAGGCACGTGCCTAGGGGCGGCACTTGCTGGGGCGGCAGCACACCAGGGTGATGAGTCCAGGTTATTCTTTTTGTCATTACAACTTTTTTTTTTTATATTTTATTTTGCAACTGAAGGGAGTAGGACAATGGGCAGCAGATTGTGGTCTCGGAGGTGGTAGTGGGATGAGGTTGAGGCTGTTTTGGTCGTCTCAAGGTATCCTGACTGACCTCAAAATGAAGGTGGTGGTGACATGATGGAGGGTGTCCAATAATGTGCCTTGGGGCGGCCTGACCCTTAAATCCGCCCCTGGTAAGCAGTATAGTGACAGACGGCTAAGCTTACTGCTGTTTGTTAAATACTAAAATGAGGACATTACCCTTTAGCGAGGGGCCCTTAGTCTTTGATCTTTTCCATCACATGAATGTAGGCAAAATCTTGACTGTAATTTTATGGAAAAAATCAATTTCAAATCTAGTGGTTGTCCAATCTCCATCTTAAAACCACTTTGACCAAACTGAATGTGATCAGAGGTGGGCTGGCCCGAGGGCAGGGTGCAATGTGCCCCCCGGGCCACGCTACTGCCAAGGGTCACAGGCCGGCCGCCACCTTCCACTACACCAGCAGTGGCTAACCCGCGGCTCTTTCATCTCCGCATGCGGCTCGTAAGCTCCGGCGGCACCTCTCACTGCCCTAGTCTGCAGTGCCTGGCGCCGGCCCGTGAGGCAATCAGGAGTCTTAGCTGCCGGTCCGCGAACCATGATTGGCTCATGGACCGGCGCCTAATTAGAGAGAATCAACGCTGCTGGTGAGAGGAGACTGAGGGGCAGGAGAGGCGCACGCTGCGCTCTCCTCCCCTCACAAGCAGCAGACTGAGCAGAGCAGCAGCGCGGCAGTGAGCAGCACTTGAGGGGCGCAGTGTGGGGATGTGTATCTTACACTGGGGGCATATCTGGCACTGGGGGGACGTGTATCTGGCACTGGGGGCATATCTGGCACTGGGGGGACGTGTATCTGGCACTGGGGGCATATCTGGCACTGGGGGGACGTGTATCTGGCACTGGGGGCATATCTGGCACTGGGGGGACTTGTGTTTCTGGCACTAGGGCATATCTGGCACTGGGTGGATGTGTATCTGGCACTGGGGGCATATCTGGCACTGGGTGGATGTGTATCTGGCACTGGGGGCATATCTGGCACTGGGGACCAGAGGCAGAACTACCGCCAGTGCAACCAGTGCGTTGCACTGGGGCCCGCCTCTGTCCAGGGGCCCAAAGCATGTAATAAGTCAAAACTGACTCATCACATGCCGCTGTGTGCTGCGGGCAACCGCTGCCCGCAGCACACAGCCGCCCGGAGAGGAGAGGAGCGCACTGCAGCGGCCACGGGGGAGAAGGAGGTGGAGGGAGGTGGAGGAGGGAGCCGCAGCAGCGCTTTGTTACTGGTTGAGGCGCTGCTGCTGCTGCCCCTCTGCTTCCCTATAGGCTGTCTTCCGAGAATAGCCTATAGTGAAGCAGAGGGGCAGCAGCAGCAGCGCCTCAACCAATAACACAGCGCTGCTGCGGCTCCCTCCTCCACCTCCCTCCTCCTCCTTCTCTCCTGCCCGGGAATCGTCAGAAGCTGCACCGAGGAGCCTGAGCCAGCGGAGAGGGTTAGTATAATTCTTCTTTCTTTCTTGGCCACACGGTAGCTGCTGTCAGGCGCCGTTCCATAACGACTGACCAGAGGACGAGCCGAGCAATGCATTGTAGGACAAAGCTGTTCATATTATGCCCCATTATAGTGCCTCCACTTATTGGGCCACATTACAGTGCCCCAGTTCATATTGTGTAATATCATAATGCCCCAAGTACATTTTATACCACATTACAACAAGCAGATCCAGGGGCATACCTAGATAAATTGTAGGCCCCAAGGTAAAAGTTTGTAAGGGTCCCTATGTACCTCCCAATGGTGAAAATGTTTATGACATGGAACTTTCACTGGTAAGCCCCTCTCAGCTCTGGGCCCCATAGCAGCTGCACTCCCTGCACCTATGGTAGCTACACCCTTCTGCAGGGCCATACTGAGTGGGGTACATTTCTTTACCTATTTCAAAATATCTCCCAACTCGTTCTATCTGTTCTGCCCAAAATCTGCTTCTCTCATCCTCAATAATGGCCGCCAGTCTTGGTTGCAATAGGTTGTTGTGGGCTGCATCCATGAAGTAGAAATTCTCCCTAATATAACAATACATACCCCAAGCATGTAATTCCTCAAGTGTCCCCTGAAAACTCACCTTTACGCTTATCAAATTACAGAAGCTTCCCTAGGCTACCCAATTACTATCCCCACCCCCTGTACTTTTCATGCCAAACATACTTTTATTCTTTTCCTGTTTGTAAATACCCAGTTTTGTGTTATTACTGTGTCTGTCCAATAGTAAAGAGCTTCAAAGTATGTTTATGATATATAAATAAATATTAACGAACAATAACGGATAAAACCATCTGAAATAATATTCATCCTCCTTTCTGCACTGAGCATTCAGATGTTGTAACTGAGCGCCATCTAGTGATAATAAGTAGGTAATGATAATAAGAGTGTGGTGGGTTCTTGGAAAATGGGGGTCATTCCGAGTTGATCGCTCGCTAGCAGTTTTTAGCAGCCGTGCAAACGATATGCCATCGCCCACTGGGATTGGGTTTTAGTTTAGCAGAAGTGCAAACGAAGGGATTGCAGAGCAGCTACAAAAAAAATGTGTGCAGTTTCAGAGTAGTTTCAGACCTACTCAGCGCTTACGATTACTTCAGACCATTCAGTTCCTCTTTTGGCGTCACAAACACGCCCTGCGTTCGCCCAGCCACACCTGCGATTTTCCTGGCACGTCTGCGTTTTTCAGAACACTCCCTGAAAACGGTCAGTTGACACCCAGAAACCCCCTCTTCCTGTAAATCACTCTTTGGCTGCCTGTGCGACTGAAAAGCATCGCAAGACCCTGTGTAAAACTACATTGTTCACTGTAATAGTACACCTCGCGTGCGCATTGCACCGCATACGCATGCGCAGAAGTGCCATTTTTTTGCCTCATCGCTGCACAGCGAACTAATGCAGCTAGCGAACAACTCGGAATGACCACCAATATGTGTTCATTTACAACAAAACATTAGTCCATATTTGTCTCCTCTTTGACTGCAGTAACATAATAGCCTTAGAGCATTCAACAAATTCCCAGATTCTGATTGTCCCACATTCTCCTGCCAGCTGTAAATAATATGCCATGTCATAATAATATATTATAATATGTTATGCTATATAGTTTACCGAACGTTTGTAGTAAAATGCGTTATTCTTAGGGGGAGGAAAAATAAAAAAATTAAATGCTGATCCTCTTTAAAAGAAAGTTTTCAAAAACTATGTTATTATTAAATTAATAAATGCTCTAAAAAGACATTTACTATGACACATGTAGTAGCGCTGGCCGGGAAAGTGTGTGCCGGAGGATGGGGACAGCCCAGCAGCTTCCAGAGTGCTGGGCTTGCACCCACCGTGATGGTGGTCAGCATCAAGTTGGTGGCGTGGCCTAACTGGACCAAGGCCATGCCCCGAGGGTCCCGATCTGCCGGTGCTTTGAGATGACGTCATCTTCAAGCGCTGGCCAGAAGACACTGCATCCGGGTGCAGAGTAAATGGCGCCGACCTGGGATATTCCCGGGTTGTGCCGTTGTGGAAAAGGGGTCCGTCTCTCGGGTCTGACCTAGCTTGGAACTATGTTCCAAATTCCGTGTCAGACCCGAGACTTCTAGTGGAAAAGGGGTATAAATAACTGACAGCAGTGCACCTGTCTTTACCTTCTGAGGAAGTTACCTGGAGTAACAAAATGCTTTAAGAACCTGTCTCCCCAAGACTGGCTGCTTCTGCACTCATAGGAACACCAACAGTAATTCTCCACCAGCATGCAAATTAGTCAGTGACAAGATCCCTGCGATTTAGCTGGCTAGTTTTCCCTTCTAAAATATTGGTGCTTTATACTACAGCTAGCTGCTAAATCAACAAAATGTCATCGCTGCAAACACCTTCCAAGCTATCACATTTAGGCAAGTGGGTCTGTGCTTTGTCTCATGAGATGAGTCTTTTCTCAAAGAGCCTGAGTCAGAGTTGTGCATCAGTGCAGTTTCAGCTTCATTCCTCTACACAGCTAACGTGTGAAAAGTATGCTTATACTCAGAGGCGTCACCGGAGCGCACGGTGTACTGTTACCCCCCCCCCCCCCCGCGCGCTCAGGCCGCCAGAGAAACGGATGTCTGAAAGGGACGTGGCCTCGCGGGTCTTTTCTCCTTTGCTCCGGGGGCATGTCCAGCTTCCCTGAAGATGCTGGCTGCCTCCGGAGACTGGGCAGCGTGCAGTGCCGGCTCTTATCTGTAACAGGAGCAGAGTGCTGCAGGAGATTATTACACTGCAGCACTCGGCTCCTGTCACTGCAGAAGAGCTGGCACTTTGGTGTCACCACTGCCGCACTCCCCCGCACCTGCCTTCTAATGCCACTGCTTATACTGTAGTTGATTGGAAATGCATTGAGATGTCCATTGGTGACTTTGCAGATCCAAGCAACTGCATACAAACACGCAGCGGTGGTTACAGATTCTTCTACCCTCCCCCTTCCAAACAGTCCCTGACTGTTAGGGGCATATTCATCATGAAAATATTGTGCAATAAGAATTTTTAGTTTTCAATTCTCATTGTATTCTCTCACACTTTTTTTTAGTATTCATCATGCCCCCATTATACAATTATCACTTCCGAAAAACTGGTCTTTTTGGGAAGACAGTTTTTTGGAAAAGCGACTTCCTTTCTTTCCTCACACTCACTGCTTGACCCATTCCAGTCTGGCTTCCGTCCTCTCCACTCCACTGAAACTGCCCGTACAAAAGTCTGCAATGACCTCCATGCTGCTAAATCTAAGGGCCACTACTCTCTATTTATTGTTCTTGACCTCTCTGCTGCTTTTGACACTGTGGACCACCCTCTCCTACTGCAAATCCTTCACTCCATTGGTCTGCGTGATACTGCGCTCTCTTGGCTGTTTTCCTACCTCTCTGACCATTCATTCTCTGTCTCCTCTCATGACTCCCCCTCCCCCTCACTTCCACTAACTGTAGGTGTACCCCAAGGTTCTGTCCTTGGTCCTCTTCTTTTCTTTCTCTGTATGTCCTCACTAGGTAAGCTCATTAGTTCTTTTGATTTCCAATATCAGCTCTATGCTGATGACACTCAAATCTGTCTTTCCTCTCCAGACCTCTCCCCTGCTCTCCTCACTCGTATCTCCAACTGTCTCTCTGCTATCTCTGTTTGGATGTCCCAGCGCTTTCTGAAACTTAACATGTCTAAGACCGAGATGATCATCTTCCCTTCCTCCCACATAACCTCACCTCCTACAATCTCATTACCTATTGATGGCACTACTATCTCCTTTAGCCCCCAAGTGCGCTGTCTTGGAGTAATCCTTGACTCCTCCCTCTCCTACAAACCACAAATTCAGCACCTCTCACAAACCTGCCGTTTTCATCTTAAAAATATTTCCAGGATCAGACCCTTTCTGACCCAGGATACTACTAAGACTCTTATCCACTCACTGGTCATCTCCAGACTGGACTACTGTAATCTCCTCCTGACTGACATTCCTGACAAATATCTCTCTCCACTCCAATCTATCCTCAATGCTGCTGCCCGGCTCTTTTTCCTCACCAAACGCACTACGTCCACCTCTCCTCTCTTACAAGACCTTCACTGGCTCCCCTTCCCTTTCAGAATCCATTTCAAGCTTCTCACACTCACTTACAAAGCCCTCACCCACTACTCTCCCATCTATATCTCCGACCTTGGGGTATATTTACTAAGCTCCCGATTTTGACCGAGATGGTGTTTTTTCTTCAAAGTGTCATCTCGGGAATTTACTAAACTCAAATCTCGGCAGTGATGAGGGCATTCGTATTTTTATTATGGCTGTGTAGTAAAAATACGAATGAATACACCATCGGTCAAACGCGGCTGTTTAGGTATTGAACACGGTCATTTACTAACCATTCGTATTTGAAATCTCTTGCGTGAAAATGCATGTGCGGCCGTGAAAAAATACGAATCGTACAAAAAGCCAAAAAAAAAGTAGACCTGCTTTTGAGAAGCGTGTTTACATGTGTTGCCAATTCTACATTACTCACACCTGACTTTTTTGACCTTTAAATGGGGCCCCAACACATTTTTCACCACTCTCAATCTGAAATGGCTGCTATTGTGTGTAGTACTGCTGTCTTGTTTGCTGGGGGATACTTGACACTGCTCCATGAGGCTACAATAAACCCAGGCCTGGAAAATCAACATGGTCAGCAGGTTGTACATGTTCCGCGTAGGCTGGCCATGGCTTGTTGTTTTAGTGGGCGTTTAAACCATACCAAATTTGCTGATGAACATGTTATACAGATGCTCCGACTTAATGTAAATAATAAGAATTTACTTACCGATAATTCTATTTCTCATAGTCCGTAGTGGATGCTGGGGACTCCGTAAGGACCATGGGGAAGAGCGGCTCCGCAGGAGACTGGGCACATCTAAAGAAAGCTTTAGGACTATCTGGTGTGCACTGGCTCCTCCCCCTATGACCCTCCTCCAAGCCACAGTTAGGATACTGTGCCCGGACGAGCGTACACAATAAGGAAGGATTTTGAATCCCGGGTAAGACTCATACCAGCCACACCAATCACACCGTATAACCTGTGATCTGAACCCAGTTAACAGCATGATAACAGAGGAGCCTCTGAAAGATGGCTCACAACAATAATAACCCGATTTTTGTAACAATAACTATGTACAAGTATTGCAGACAATCCGCACTTGGGATGGGCGCCCAGCATCCACTACGGACTATGAGAAATAGAATTATCGGTAAGTAAATTCTTATTTTCTCTAACGTCCTAAGTGGATGCTGGGGACTCCGTAAGGACCATGGGGATTATACCAAAGCTCCCAAACGGGCGGGAGAGTGCGGATGACTCTGCAGCACCAAATGAGAGAACTCCAGGTCCTCCTCAGCCAGGATATCAATTTTGTAGAATTTTACAAACGTATTTGCTCCTGACAAAGTAGCTGCTCGGCAAAGTTGTAAAGCCGAGACCCCTCGGGCAGCCGCCCAAGATGAGCCCACCTTCCTTGTGGAGTGGGCATTTACAGATTTTTGGCTGTGGCAGGCCTGCCACAGAATGTGCAAGCTGAATTGTACTACAAATCCAACGAGCAATAGTCTGCTTAGAAGCAGGAGCACCCAGCTTGTTGGGTGCATACAGGATAAACAGCGAGTCAGATTTCCTGACTCCAGCCGTCCTGGAAACATATATTTTCAGGGCACTGACAACGTCTAGCAACTTGGAGGCCTCCAAGTCCCTAGTAGCCGCAGGCACCACAAATAGGTTGGTTCAGGTGAAACGCTGAAACCACCTTGGGGAGAAACTGAGGACGAGTCCTCAATTCCGCCCTGTCCGAATGGAAAATCAGATAAGGGCTTTTACAGGATAAAGCCGCCAATTCTGACACGCGCCTGGCCCAGGCCTGGGCCAACAGCATGACCACTTTTCATGTGAAATATTTTAACTCCACAGATTTAAGTGGTTCAAACCAATGTGACTTTTGGAACCCAAAACTACATTGAGATCCCAAAGTGCCACTGGAGGCACAAAAGGAGGCTGTATATGCAGTACCCCTTTTACAAACGTCTGAACTTCAGGGACTGAAGCTAGTTCTTTTTGGAAGAAAATTTACAGGGCCGAAATTTGAACCTTAATGGACCCCAATTTCAGGCCCATAGACACTCCTGTTTGCAGGAAATGTAGGAATCGACCCAGTTGAATTTCCTCCGTCGGGCCTTACTGGCCTCGCACCACGCAACATATTTTCGCCAATTGCGGTGATAATGTTTTTGCGGTTACATCCTTCCTGGCTTTGATCAGGATAGGGATGACTTCATCCGGAATGCCTTTTTTCCTTCAGGATCCGGCGTTCAACCGCCATGCCGTCAAACGCAGCCGCGGTAAGTCTTGGAACAGACAGGGTCCTTGCTGGAGCAGGTCCCTTCTTAGAGGTAGAGGCCACGGATCCTCCGTGAGCATCTCTTGAAGTTCCGGTTACCAAGTCCTTCTTGGCCAATCCGGAACCACGAATATAGTGCTTACTCCTCTCCATCTTATCAATCTCAGTACCTTGGGTATGAGAGGCAGAGGAGGGAACACATACCCTGACTGGTACACCCACGGTGTTACCAGAGCGTCTACAGCTTATTGCCTGAGGGTTCCTGGACCTGGCGCAATACCTGTCGAGTTTTTAATCATGTGGAAGACTTCTGTGTGAAGTCCCCACTCTCCCGGGTGGAGGTCGTGCTGAGGAAGTCTGCTTCCCAGTTGTCCACTCCCGGAATGAATACTGCTGACAGTGCTATCACATGATTTTCCGCCCAGCGAAGAATCCTTGCAGCTTCTGCCATTGCCCTCCTGCTTCTTGTGCCACCCTGTCTGTTTACGTGGGTGACTGCCGTGATGTTGTCCGACTGGATCAACACCGGCTGACCTTGAAGCAGAGGTCTTGCTAAGCTTAGAGCATTGTAAATGTCCCTTAGCTTCAGGATAATTATGTGAAGTGATGTCTCCAGGCTTGACCATAAGCCCTGGATATTCCTTCCCTGTGTGACTGCTCCCCAGCCTCGCAGGCTGGCATCCGTGGTCACCAGGACCCAGTCCTGAATGCCTAATCTGCGGCCCTCTAGAAGATGAGCACTCTGCAACCACCACAGGAGGGACACCCTTGTCCTTGGTGACAGGGTTATCCGCTGATGCATCTGAAGATGCGACCCGGACCATTTGTCCAGCAGGTCCCACTGGAAAGTTCTTGCGTGGAATCTGCCGAATGGGATTGCTTCGTAGGAAGCCACCATTTTACCCAAAACCCTTGTGCATTGATGCACTGAGACTTGGCTCGGTTTTAGGAGGTTCCTGACCAGCTCGGATAACTCCCTGGCTTTCTCCTCCGGGAGAAACACCTTTTTCTGGACTGTGTCCAGGATCATCCCTAGGAACAGAAGACACGTCGTCGGAACCAGGTGCGATTTTGGAATATTGAGAATCCAATCGTGCTGCCGCAACACTACCTGAGATAGTGCTACACCGACCTCCAACTGTTCCCTGGATCTTACCCTTATCAGGGAATTGTCCAAGTAAGGGATAACTAAAATTCACTTCCTTCGAAGGAATATCATCATTTCGGCCATTACCTTGGTAAAGACCCGGGGTGCCGTGGACCATCCATACGGCAGCGTCTGAACTGATAGTGACAGTTCTGTACCATAAACCTGAGGTACCCTTGGTGAGAAGGGTAAATTTTGACAAGAAGGTAAGCATCCTTGATGTCCCGAGACATCATGTAGTCCCCTTCTTCCAGGTTCGCAATCACTGCTCTGAGTGACTCAATCTTGAATTTAAACCTCTGTATGTAAGTGTTCAAAGATTTTAGATTTAGAATCGGTCTCACCGAGCCGTCCGGCTTCGGTACCACAACAGTGTGGAATAATACCCTGTTCCCTGTTGCAGGAGGGGTATCTTGATTATCACCTGCTGGGAATACAGCTTGTGAATGGCTTCCAAAACTGTCTCCCTGTCAGAAGGAGACATCGGTAAAGCCGACTTTAGGAAACGGCGAGGGGGAGACGTCTCGAATTCTAATTTGTACCCCTGAGATATCACCTGAAGGATCCAGGGGTCTACTTGCGAGTGAGCCCACTGCGCGCTGAAATTCATTGAGACGGGCCCCCCACCGTGCCTGATTCTGCTTGTAAAGCCCCAGCGTATACTGAGGGCTTGGCAGAGGCGGGAGAGGGTTTCTGTTCCTGGGAACTGGCTGATTTCTGCAGCCTTTTTCCTCTCCCTCTGTCACGGGGCAGAAATGAGGAACCTTTTGCCCGCTTGTCCACGAAAAGACTGCGCCTGATAATACGGCGTCTTCTCATGTTGAGAGGCGACCTGGGGTACAAACGTGGAATTCCCAGCTGTTGCCGTGGCCACCAGGTCTGAAAGACCGACCCCAAATAACTCCTCCCCTTAATAAAGCAATACTTCCAAATGCCGCTTGGAATACGCATCACCTGACCACTGACGTGTCCATAACCCTCTACTGGTAGAAATGGACAACACGCTTAGACTTGATGCCAGTCGGCAAATATTCCGCTGTGCATCACGCATATATAGAAATGCATCTTTTAAATGCTCTATAGGCAAACATATACTGTCCCTATCTAGGGTATCAATATTTTCAGTCAGGGAATCCGACCACGCCAACCCAGCACTGCACATCCAGGCTGAGGCGATTGCTGGTCGCAGTATAACACCAGTATGTGTGTAAATACCTTTTAGGATACCCTCCTGCTTTCTATCAGCAGGATCCTTAAGGGCGGCCATCTCAGGCGGAGGTAGAGCCCTTACAAGCGTGTGAGCGCTTTATCCACCCTAGGGGGTGTTTCCCAACGCACCCTAACCTCTGGCGGGAAAGGATATAATGCCAATAACATTTTAGAAATTATCAGTTATTATCGGGGGAAACCCACGCATCATCACACACCTCATTTAATTTCTCAGATTCAGGAAAACTACAGGTAGTTTTTCCTCACCGAACATAATACCCCTTTTTTGGTGGTACTCGTATTATCAGAAATGTGTAAAACATTTTTCATTGCCTCAATCATGTAACGTGTGGCCCTACTGGAAGTCACATTCGTCTCTTCACCGTCGACACTGGAGTCAGTATCCGTGTCGGCGTCTATATCTGCCATCTGAGGTAACGGGCGCTTTAGAGCCCCTGACGGCCTATGAGACGTCTGGACAGGCACAAGCTGAGTAGCCGGCTGTCTCATGTCAACCACTGTCTTTTATACAGAGCTGACACTGTCACGTAATTCCTTCCAACAGTTCATCCACTCAGGTGTCGACCCCCTAGGGGGTGACATCACTATTACAGGCAATCTGCTCCGTCTCCACATCATTTTTCTCCTCATACATGTCGACACAAAAGTACCGACATACAGCACACACACAGGGAATGCTCTGATAGAGGACAGGACCCCACTAGCCCTTTGGGGAGACAGAGGGAGAGTTTGCCAGCACACACCAGAGCGCTATATATATACAGGGATAACCTTATATAAGTGTTTTTCCCCTTATAGCTGCTGTATAGTTAATACTGCGCCTAATTAGTGCCCCCCTCTCTTTTTTAACCCTTTCTGTAGTGTAGTGACTGCAGGGGAGAGCCAGGGAGCTTCCCTCCAACGGAGCTGTGAGGGAAAATGGCGCCAGTGTGCTGAGGAGATAGGCTCTGCCCCCTTATCGGCGGCCTTATCTCCCGTTTTTCTATGTATTCTGGCAGGGGTTAAATGCATCCATATAGCCCAGGAGCTATATGTGATGCATTTTTTGCCATCCAAGGTGTTTTTATTGCGTCTCAGGGCGCCCCCCCCCAGCGCCCTGCACCCTCAGTGACCGAAGTGTGAAGTGTGCTGAGAGCAATGGCGCACAGCTGCAGTGCTGTGCGCTACCTTGTTGAAGACAGGACGTCTTCTGCCGCCGATTTTCCGGACCTCTTCTGGCTCTGTAAGGGGGCCGGCGGCGCGGCTCTGGAACCCATCCAAGCTGGGCCTGTGATCGTCCCTCTGGAGCTAATGTCCAGTAGCCTAAGAAGCCCAATCCACTCTGCACGCAGGTGAGTTCGCTTCTTCTCCCCTTAGTCCCTCGACGCAGTGAGCCTGTTGCCAGCAGATCTCACTGAAAATAAAAAACCTAAACTAAAACTTTCACTAAGAAGCTCAGGAGAGCCCCTAGTGTGCACCCTTCTCGTTCGGGCACAGAGATCTAACTGAGGCTTGGAGGAGGGTCATAGGGGGAGGAGCCAGTGCACACCAGATAGTCCTAAAGCTTTCTTTAGATGTGCCCAGTCTCCTGCGGAGCCGCTATTCCCCATGGTCCTTACGGAGTCCCCAGCATCCACTTAGGACGTTAGAGAAAACATTTTCCCTCTGTATGACCTTGTCAAACTGAACCTAGACCCTGAGACAGCACGCTCTCGCTCTGTCTCAGGCCTGCACAAACTCCTGCCTGTGTTGCACTTTATGGCTACTGCCAGCTTCCAGCCTGTGACTAGCGATGTCATTAGTATCTCACAGGCCACCTTTTAGAAATATGTAATTCAGGTGAGTTAAAACATACATACACGTCTATGTCTAAGTGGTGCTTCTGTAATGTAATAGAACACAGTATTGTATTGATTACATGTCATGACACTCACCTTTAATTTTGGAATATCCACTCAGGTTTTGGATGTCTTGGATGGCCACATAGATGCCTCTCTCTGCTTCCCTACCCTGGAGTCGCAGTGGAATGCAGTCAGGGTAGCTTTATGTGATCTTGCGGCCATGGCCAATGTGCTGGGTGCCATAGATTAGACACACGTTGAGCTGAGGACACCTAGGGGCAGGCAATATATTTATACCAATACACATCTGGCCCAAGACACTAATGTGGAGGTGGTTTGTGGAGCGAATTAAACAATACACATATTCCGTGTTAACAATTTTTTTTTTTAACACACGAATTTATGAACAAAAAAAACCAAAAACATTTTAATGGTCACCATATTCTGTGGACGCATTATTATTTGTTTTTTTTTTGTGTGCTGGGTGCCGAGGATTGTGCTGGCTCGTTGGTGCTGGTTCGACTTGAGCGTCGAACTGGGGATTGAACTGGGGTGTGGCTTGGTGTAGTTGTCCCCGAGCTCGATGTCACATGGTGTGATGCCAACACACTTAGGCTTTGACTTAGATTGTTCAAGCTTGCTGTGAGCTGCGTATTAGCGGCAGTGTTGTTTGCTATAATTCGTGATAGGTTCTCATTTATCATTTGGTTATGTTGGATGATCTGGATGAGTGATTGTTGCTGCCGCTGTTGTTCATCCAAGATGCGTTGCAGGTTTGATTGCATTTGGCTGTTGTCTGCCCTCATCTACTCCATGGAGTTTGCGATTCTGCCCACCTGCACTATAAGTCTGCCTGAGTTGCGACTCAGTCTAGGCAGATGATGGGGCAGACTTGACAGGTATTGGCTGTGGGTGTTGAGGCTTGCGCAATATTGCGCCTGTTGTGTGGACCAATGGGTCCAAAACTCAGGGCCCATTTGTGTGTCCACTTGTGTTGTGGTCAATTGGGGGCTGTGTGATGTTTGTGGTGGTTGGGGTATGTCCTGCGGCGTGGTTGGCTGGGTCGGATCGATGGCCTGCAGGTGGAGTGTGAAGGACTCCTGGTCACGTTCCTGCTGGGCATCCTCGGTGATGATGGGTGGGTCTGTATGGGGTTGAAGACAGCCACTATTTAGTAAATATGTAGCATTGGTCTTACTATAGCTTTACGTCAACATGCATTACTTCTTAATATTAATGTTGTAATTGCTAAATAGATTGTGGCCTCAACTTAACTATGTTGTTCACCTTTTTTTAAATATATGTCGCTTCTAACGTTCACTACTCATTTGTTTAAAGTTTGTGGGAATTGTTGGACTCTGAGCCATAATTAGGGGTATATGCAATTCACGGCGAATCGCGGCAAATTATCGCCGTTTTTTAATTCGACACAATTCGACAGGTGAATTCCGGCAGGTGGCTGCCGGAATTCACCATATTCAATGAAAAACGGATTCGACAGTCCCGCGGGCGAAAAACGGCCGATTTGCCGGATTTTGCCGCGAATGGAAAAAACGGGAAAAACCCGGAAAAAAATGGCGTGGGGTCCCCCCTCCAAAGCATAACCAGCCTCGGGCTCTTCGAGCTGGTCCTGGTTTTAAAAATCCGGGGTCAAAATTGACAGCGGATCCCCCGTATTTTTAAAACCAGCACCGGGCTCTGCGCCTGATGCTGGTGCAAAAAATACGGGGGGACAAAACGAGTAGGGGTCCCCCGTATTTTTTACACCAGCATCGGGCTCCACTAGCTGGACAGATAATGCCACAGCCGGGGGTCACTTTTATACAGTGCCCTGCGGCCGTGGCATTAAATATCCAACTAGTCACCCCTGGCCGGGGTACCCTGGGGGAGTGGGGACCCCTTCAATCAAGGGGTCCCCCCGCCCCCCCCCAGCCACCCAAGGGCCAGAGGTGAAGTTCGAGGCTGTCCCCCCCATCCAAGGGCTGCGGATGGGAGGCTGATAGCCTTGAGAAAAATGTCTGAATATTGTTTTTTCCAGTAGTACTACAAGTCCCAGCAAGCCTCCCCCGCAAGCTGGTACTTGGAGAACCACAAGTACCAGCATGCGGGAGAAAAACGGGCCCGCTGGTACCTGTAGTACTACTGGAAAAAAAATACCCAAATAAAAACAGGACACACACACCGTGACAAGTACAACTTTATTACATACTGCCGACACACACATACTTACCTATGTTGACACGAAGCAGTCGGTCCTCTTCTCCAAGTAGAATCCACGGATACCTGAAAATAAAAGATAATTATACACACCTTCCAGCGTCCAGAGATACATCCACGTCCAGAAAATAATCCAGGTACTTGGCAAAAAAAAAACCCCGCAATGACCCGATCCTGCGGACTGAAAGGGGTCCCATATTGACACATGAGACCCCTTTCCCCGAATGTGCCGGGACACCACGTGACTCCTGTCACTGAGGTCCCTTCAGCCAATCAGGAAGCGCTACTACGTGGCGCTCACCTGATTGGCTGTGCGCTGTCTGTGCTGTGACAGCGCATCGCAAAGCCTCTCCATTATATTCAATGGTGGGAACTTTGCCGTCAGCGGGGGGGTTACCCGCGGTCAGCCGCTGACCGGCGGGTGACCCCACCGCTGACGCAAAGTTCCCACCATTGAATATAATGGAGAGGCTTTGCGATGCGCTGTCTGAGCTCAGACGCGCAGAGCCAATCAGCAGAGTGCAAGGACGTTGCACTCGCTGATTGGCTGAAGAGACCTTTCAGTGACAGCTGTCACGTAGAGGTCTTTGCATTCGGGGAAAGGGGTCTCATGTGTCAACATGGGACCCCTTTCAGTCCGCTGGCACGGGTTTTTGCGTTTTGTTATTTTGCCAAGTACCTGGATTATACTCTGGACGTGGATTTATCTCTGGACGCTGGAAGGTGAGTATAATTTTTTAACAGGTACCCTCGGATCGTCGGAGACTGTGGCAGTCGGCGTGCCAACATAGGTAAGTATGTATGTGTCGGCAGTATGTAATAAAGTTGTACTTGTCACGGTGTGTGTGTCCTGTTTTTATTTGGGTATTTTTTTTCCAGTAGTACTACAGGTACCAGCGGGCCCGTTTTTCTCCCGCATGCTGGTACTTGTGGTTCTCCAAGTACCAGCTTGCGGGGGAGGCTTGCTGGGACTTGTAGTACTACTAGAAAAAACAATATTCAGACATTTTTCTCAAGGCTATCAGCCTCCCATCCGCAGCCCTTGGATGGGGGGGACAGCCTTGGGCTTCACCCCTGGCCCTTGGGTGGCTGGGGGGGGGACCCCTTGATTGAAGGGGTACCCACTCCCCCAGGGTACCCCAGCCAGGGGTGACTAGTTGGATATTTAATGCCACGGCCGCAGGGCGCTGTATAAAAGTGACCCCCGGCTGTGGCATTATCTGTCCAGCTAGTGGAGCCCGATGCTGGTGTATAAAATACGGGGGACCCCTACTCTTTTTGTCCCCCGTGTTTTTTGCACCAGCATCAGGCGCAGAGCCCGGTGCTGGTTTTAAAAATACGGGGGATCCCCTGTCAAATTTCCCCCCGCATTTTTAGAACCAGGACCAGTTTGAAGAGCCCGAGGCTGGTTATGCTTTGGAGGGGGGACCCCACGCCATTTTTTTCCTTGATTTTACCGTTCCAGCTATAAAAAAAAAAAAAAAAAAAAAAAAAAAAAAATATATAAATAATACTTGTGCCTCCAAAAAAGACAAACCAAGTACCTAATCCCTTCTAATATAAATAGATATGCTATTACAAAAAAAAACACACCAAAAAAAAAACTTTTTTTAATTTTTTTTTATTGGTTTCACCCTCCAAAGTGTGGCGGATTGAAAATGACGAATTTACTGTCTAAAAGCACTGTTGTCGAATTTCCAAACTTGAATTGAATAGACTTTGGTCGAATTGCAGCATGTGTATCATTGCAAAAAAGTCGAATTTGTCAAAAGTCAAATTTCAAAAAGTCGAATTTTGAAAGTCCGTTTTTTTGTCGGAAAGTACTGAATTGCATTGTCGATTTTTTTTTATGGCGAAAAAATCCCGAAATTCGACAATTTCGGGAATTCGACCGCAATTGCATATACCCCTTAATGTTTAAACACGAAGAACTCTAACAAATACAAAGTACTACATTTACATATTGTGTATGAAGCTTCCTTTGGAACAACACACACAATACAATAAATGTGTTGACCAATACACTCATACATTGTTCAAGGCAGTCAGTGGTCTGCTCAAAACGTTAACAAATATAGTGGTCTAAAATGTACACATTAACAATGGGTGAAAAAGTATTTAAGGTGCCCTATGTTTAGAACTGGTGATGTTGGCCATGCCAAACAATTGGATGAGACTTAACATTTATGTCCTTTTTTTTCGCAGAAATTTATGTCAAACAAATGTGTTGATATGGCCAACATCACATCTGACAATTAACCATCTAAAAATACCTTAACACCATGGGGTATATTTACTAAGCTCCCGATTTTGACCGAGATGGTGTTTTTTCTTCAAAGTGTCATCTCGGGAATTTACTAAACTCAAATCTCGGCAGTGATGAGGGCATTCGTATTTTTTTGGAAGTCAAAGAAAAAAATACGAATGAATACACCATCGGTCAAATACGACTGTTTTTTGATACAACTCGGTAATTTACTAAAAAGTGTATTTCACGAACACTGTCGGCAATAGCCAAACACTGCCGTGAAAAAATACAAATCGTAAAAAAAAGCAGACTTAAAACAGACCTGCTTTTTTTTACCGCGTTCTGATAGGCATGCACGGATCCATGAGATCCGTGCATGTTTATCAGTGGGAAGGGGTGGGAAAGTGTTACATTTTCATGAAAAAAATGCGTGGGTCCCCCTCCTAAGCAAAACCAGCCTCGGGCTCTTTGAGCCGGTCCTGGTTGAAAAAATATGGGGGGAAAAATTTTAGGGGTTCCCCCATATTTCAACAACCAGCACCGGGCTCTGCGCCTGGTCCTGGTTCCAAAAATACGGGGGACAAAAAGCGTAGGGGTCCCCCGTATTTTTGAAACCAGCACCGGGCTCCACTAGCCAGGTACATAATTCCACAGCCGGGGGACACTTTTATCTAGGTCCCTGCGGCCCTGGCATTACATACCCAACTAGTCACCCCTGGCCGGGGTACCCCGGAGGAGTGGGAACCCCTTAAATCAAGGGGTCCCCCCCTCCAGCCAGTTTTCACATGGGACCCCTTTCCCAGACTGCCAGGACCCCCCCTGACTACTGTCAAAGAGGGTCCCTTCTGCCAATCAGGGAGCGCCACGTCGTGGCACCCTCCTGATTGGCTGTGTGCTCCTGTAGTGTCTGTGAGGCAGCACACGGCAGAGATACAATGTAGCGCCTATGCGCTCCATTGTATCCAATGGTGGGAACTTTGCGGTCAGCGGTGAGGTTACTTTCCGAGCCTCGTGTGAACATAGGTAAGTATGTATGTTTGGAGGTGTGCATGTATGTAATAAACTTATACTGTCACGGTGTGTCTCCTGTTTTTATTTGGGTATTTTTTTAGTAGTAGTACTACAGGTACCAGCGGGCCCTGTTTTCCACCGCATGCTGGTACTTGTGGTTCTCCAAGCACCAGCTTGCGGGGGAGGCTTGCTGGGATTTGTAGTACTGCTACTAAAAACAATATTCACATTTTTTTCAAAAGGCTATCAGCTCCCCATCCGCCGCCCCTGGATGTGGGGGGGGGGGGGGGGGGGGAGGGGACAGCCTCGGGCTTCACCCCTGGCCCTTGGGTGGCTGGAGGGGGGGACCCCTTGATTTAAGGGGTTCCCACTCCTCCAGGGTACCCCGGCCAGGGGTGACTAGTTGGGTATGTAATGCCAGGGCCGCCGGGACCAGTATAAAAGTGTCCCCCGGCTGTGGCACTATGTACCTGGCTAGTGGAGCCCGGTGCTGGTTTCAAAAATACGGGGGACCCCTACGCTTTTTGTCCCCCATATTTTTGGAACCAGGACCAGGCGCAGAGCCCGGTGCTGGTTGATTAAATATGGGGAAAGCCCTGTCATTCCCCCCCCCCCCCCCCATATTTTGTCAACCAGGACCGGCTCAAAGAGCCCGAGGCTGGTTTAGCTTAGGGGAGGGGGGGGGGGGGGCCCACGCATTTTTCTTTTAGATTTGTAACAATGTTATTTTTTTTACGAAAGGTGCACAATGAAGCCCTGCACGGATCTCACAGATCCGGTTGAGATTCATTGTGTTAATGTCGGCAGTGTTTTACTATTCACTCCCGTAAAACACTGCCTAAAAATACGAATGACATCGACATCGGAAAACACGAAAATGCAGAATACGACAGCTTAGTAAATTAGTCGTAATAAATTCAAAAAGTTGCAAATTTACACTTGCGATGTCATTCGTGTTTGAACTTTAACCTCATTCTGAAAAATACGTATTTTAGTAAATATACCCCCATGTGCTTGTTGTTGTTGAGTATTGCAAGGATGACTGGTCATTTGTGTAATATTTTTTGTTCTGGACTAACAGTGGTGCAGATGTATAAACCTGGAGAAGGCATAAGGAAGTGAAAAACCAGTGATATGTGCAAGGTGATAAAGGCACAAGGCAAACAGCTCCAATATGTAAATTAACATTTGTGTTTATTTTGTACTGCTGCCTTTATCACCTTGCACATATCAGTGTTTTTTCACTTCCTTATGCCTTCTCCAGGTTAATAAATCTACCCCACTGTTTTTTAACTTATTTACACGTAATTGTTATGTTTACTCACCAGACAACTGAGGGGATTGTGGATCCTCACTTTGTGGGCTGGCCAATAGAGCTAGTGGTGGCAGGGCCGACACTGCGGAGATGCGCCGTTGGGGTGGTGATGCTGGTGCTGGAGCTTCTGCCTCAAGACGGCGTCTCTTGGGTTGCCTCGTAACCACAGTAACCGAGCCCTGTGATGGGCGCCTTAGTGGAGGGGGATTTGCCGAAGAAGAACCTATGTGATAAGATAAACAGTAACATTTTGTGTTTCTATGTGTTTGCAGAATATGTGTTTACAGTAAAATCTTACCTGCATTGGCACCATCTGCATCTCTTGGCAGTGTTGGATGTGGCCTGGCTGTGCTGCTTCTCTTGCGTACTGTAGAAATATGAAGAATGTACTTATGAACATACTATTTTGTTGATATACTTATGCAAATTCCTTATTGTGATGTAAACATATGTGGTACCTGATGAGAAGTAAACTAAACAATGCTTATGCTTTTCTGCCTGACTTCACTGGGTGTGTATCATTTAAATTTGATAAAAATTTCCAAAATAATCCATACACAAACGCAAGTAATTAAAATAATTTTACTACTTCAAACCAAAACGTCGTAGCTTGACACAACCACAATATTGCACGCTAAGGTCCCAATTTTTGATGATAACAATAAAACACTAGCCACAAATATCTGCGAAAACTTGGAAACATCACAACCAAATATGCATGAAAAAACACCTGAAGCACACAACGGACAACCCAGAACAACACACAATAAACATAAATGCTATGAAATGTGTTAAAAAAAATAATATTCATCACACTTCTTTAAAATACACCTACAAACATTTACTTTTGGCATAAAACACCAGAAAAAGGACAAGGCAACCACAAAAAAATCAACTATACAAAGTTTTAAAAAATACATAATTGAGAATAACACTACATCAGGCCTGGCCAACCTGTGGCTCTCCAGATGTAGTGAAACTACACATCCCAGCATGCCCTGCCACAGTTTTAGCATTCCCTAATAGCAAAACTGTGGCAAGGCATGATGGGACTTGTAGTTTTACAACAGCTGGAGAGCCACCGGTTGGCCAGGCCTGCACTACATCACCAACACATTAGAATAATGAACAAACTGACAACCACAATTAGCTAGAAGACATTTCAGACAACTAAGGACAAAGCACAGATGTTGAAATTTTTACAAAAAATAAAAATAACTCACCATCCTGCCTTGGCCGATCCGAATCCCGGACATAAGTGGCACCAACCACTTCTGGTGGAATGAGTGCACGCACAGGCTCCTCCCAATCACGGTAAGATGCACGGATGGGGTGTCCACCCCCGGTTTGGCGGGCTGATTTAGCCTCCTTGGCCATCTTCGCCTTGACACGGCGCTTTATGTCGTAGAAACGCTTACGACACGTGTCCTCGGTCCGCCTCACCACACCCTCACTATTAACAGCCGCAACGACCTTCCCCCACAGAACACTCTTCCTGCGTGATGACACCTTTGCAGCATCATGGCCAAACAACTGCCGATGATGCCTCATCAGCTCCCGCACCAAAGCCATATTTTCAGCGTAGCTGAATTTTACATTGCGGCCAGTCTTTGTAGTGGTGCGTGGCTGCGGAGCCACAACACCATCACTATCACTATCACTGGAGGCTGCAGCAACAACCTCCCCCTCCTCCTCACTAACCTCCTCCACCTCACTCACCTCCTCCACCTCACTCACCTCCTCCACCACACTCACCTCTGACTGGGACATAATCAGGACAAACAACAAATAACACTGAGAGAAAAAAAACAGTAAACACACTCCTCCACTACCACTACACACCAAACACACACACACCAAACAAACACACACACACACACACACACACACACACACACACACACACACACAATGACAATAGACGTGAAATAAAAAACAATGACAAAAAACTAGACAGACTTTTAAATAACTACACAACAAGTATGACAAGACTACTTACACACACAGTACAGCACTCAACAATCACAAAGAACCTCCTCAAAACCGCCAAAAACTCCAAACTACTCACCAACTCCTAACACACCTTCCTCTCACCTCTCCACTAGCTAAACCCACGAGATTCGGACGGTTTGGGGTGTTTTTATAGTAATGTGCACAGACACTCCTCCATCACAAATGAAACCAATCACGGATGAGTGACAAAAACAAAACTTAGGTAAAAAACGCGTCCGTGAACGGACAAACACTGCCGTAACCCAAATGTGACGCAGTCGTAAAAAACCCTCATAACACGGCCGCAAAATCACTAAATCGGCCCCATTCTACCTTACAAAACCACGAATGACATCGACATCGGAAAACACGAAAAATAAAAATACGACAGCTTAGTAAATGAGGCGTAAAATTTTCAAAAAGTTGCAAATACACACATTCGATGTCATTCGTGATGAATCTCCCTCCAATTTGGTACTAATACGAATTTTAGTAAATATACCCCCTTATCTCCATTTACACTTCCACCCGTCCTCTTCGCTCTGCTAATGCACGCCGACTCTCCTGCCTACTGATTACTTCCACTCCTACCTCCAAGATTTTTCATGTGCTGCTCCATTTCTCTGGAATTCCATACCTCTCCCCCTCAGACTCTCCACCTCTCTACAAAACTTCAAACGGGCTCTCAAGACCCACTTCTTCACCAAACCCAGCCAAATCTCATCCTAACCCTCTGTTCCACGCTCTCTATGTACCCCATCTGTATCACCCATGTCTGTCTACCCCTCCCCTTTAGAATGTAAGATCTCACGAGCAGGGCCCTCTTCCCTCATGTGCTTATCCTTTTTCTTACTTTAATAATCTTCAACTGCACCAAATCCAGCAGTCTTCTGCCACATGATACTTATTACAGTGTCATCTGCTGATGTAGTTATGTTTATTTACCCTGTACTTGTCCTAGAGATGTATCCTCATACATCGTTGCTCATAGCGCACTCTTTAGGGTCCTGTATTGCAAGTTGCATAACGTTATGGCATGCGTTGTGTCCCACGCCATGTAATACACAGTTTAACCGCTGTGTGGCGAATGCTCCACGTTAAGACTACAGTGCTGAATACAATGCTGTGGCAGTAGGCAGTGATCTGTGAGAGGCTGGCCAATCACGTTCTTCCCTTTATAAAAAAAATCCCTTTCCACAAAATACAATGCCACGCTTTCGCCCTGTTCACTCAATTAATTTTGTCGTTACGTTGTGTACAAAATCCCGGATTGTATTAACATAAACAGCATTAATATTTCGGACAGCATTTCCGGTTCAGTTGCTTCAAATGGGCAGAAATATTTAATGCACAGTGCCACTGGGTCCCTTTCTCATTAATATGACTCCCAGATGGTCTCCATTACTTTTCCGACAACGGTTGGCGGATTCATTCCGGTTTTTTTAAAGCAATCAGCTAAAACACATTACATATACACCCAGAGGGCCTGCTTGTACCCCTATTTGAGGCCCCTATTTTTCAACATGCGCCTTTGGCGCACACCAACTCTGTTTGACCTGGGGGGCGCCACTGGGAATCTTCACCCTGGGCACCACAAGGTCTAGAACTGGCCCTGGCTAGGGTGTACGACAAACGACAGTACATATAAATGGCCGATCAATGCACAAATCAAGGGGCTAGTTTATACAGTAGGCAAACTTCTGCCCCCAGGAGTGTGTGCGACACAGCACATACAGTATACAGTCATTCCCACTAGGGTGTGACAAATTACAATACATACAGTAAACGTGCATCCATAGACATGGGCGGTGTACAAGGCCAGGGGCTAGGTACTGTAACAATACATGGACATACTGCATACTTCACAACAGGTATCCGTTTGGATGGTCAACCATGTTAAGGTTGACCACTACTGGCCGACATTGACTTGGTCGACATGGACGACACATGAAAAGTTCAACGTGTTTTTTTGTTAATTAGATGTGTTACTTTTCAATACTATAAGATCCACGTGGACTACGACTGGGAATAGTAACCCTGTGCTGAGCACAGCGGCAGTGGAGTGAGTCACCTCGCCTGCAGCATTGCTAGCAAAGTGAGCCATGCAAGTGGACGCGGTACACTGATTGGGGTTGCTGGACTATTTGTCCACATCGACCATGTCAATGTCAACCAATAGTGGCCGACTTAATGACTGTTGACCTTAACATGGTCGACCATTCATACCGGAACCCTCCCAACATGACCCTCTCCAGGATGTACAGAATGCTGTGTTCCTGGACTTCCCTCTTAATTAATGATAGCCATCACCTGTGGTGAAACACCTTCATATTCAAATACAGTAACTACACTGTAGTTCACCACAGGTGATGGTAACCTTTAATTAAGAGGGAAGTCCAGGACTTGAGCATTTTGTCCCTCCAGTGAAGAGGGTCATGTTGGGAGGTACAGTATGACACAGTGCAGTAGCAACAGGGGGCTTAGGGGTCTAAGCCTTGGATGGAAATAAAGTGGTAGGAGATAAAGTACCAGCCAATCAGATCCTAGCTGCCATGTTACAGGCTGGGTTTGAAAAATGACAGGAGGTGATTGGCTGGTACTTTATGTCCTCCACTTTATCTTCACCTGAGGCTTAATAAATAGACCCCTTAGCTACTGTAGCGGGAGGGAGTATGGCAAATTTGCTCACTGCACAAATCACTGGGCTAGTTTATACTGTAGGTAAATGGATGTAGCATTAGTGTATAGAAATGCGGATATCAGCGGCATACTGTATAATGTACAAATGACCTCTACTTACTGTACCAGCAAGATGATCGTTCAGTAATACTGTAGGCACCGTTCATGGTAGAAAAAGTAGAATGCAGCAACAACTTGACTTTGAAGTCAGCAGAAGCGGCAGAGTGTATCTCAAGGGCTTGTACGGGTGATACGGCCGAAGAGACGAATCCAGTAGCAAGTGTAAGATGCAGAATCACAGAATGGATAGCTACTTGTGTCTACAAAGTGGATTTATACAGTATGAGGTGTCTGTAAAGTGTGTGGCTACTCTTGTCTGCGGTGCACCAAGTCTGTGATACCAATTTTCAAAAAGGAAGACTCATTTGTGTGAGCTCTTAGCGGCTGACACCTTGGACAATGCTGCTAATTGCCATTGTGTGCGTTGCCGGTGGGTCTGCCCTGCTATTGGTCGACCACAATGCAAATGCACCTGTATCAGAATTTGTGTAGAGAAGGTCATCCTTTGTCATACAGTATTTGATAGCACGTTAAAATGGAATGCTTTCTGAGAGAATAATGCTGTTTATGCTAATCAAATCCAGGACTTTATACACACTGTAACAACAATATCAATAGCTAGCGTGAACGGGCAGCAGACGTGGCTGGGGGAGGTGCTTAGGTAGGTTCCGGTATGAATGGTCAACCATGTTATGGTCGACAGTCATTAGGTCGACCACTATTGGTCGACATTGACATGGTCAACATGGACACATGGTCGACACGTGAAAGGTCGACACATGAAAAGGTCGACATGAGTTTTTTAACTTTTTTTGGTGTTGTTTTTTGCGTAATGTGACTGGGAACCCCAATTAGTACACCGCTTCGCTCGCCATGCTTCGGGCATGGTGCCTTCGCTCCGCTACCGCTTCGCTCGGCACAGATTACCGTTCCAATCGTAGTCCACGTGGATCGTAAAGTATGGAAATGTTCCCCAAAAGAAAAAAAAGTTAAAAAACTCATGTCGACCTTTTTCATGTCGACCTTTCATGTGTCGACCATTTTCATGTGTCGACCATGTGTCCATGTCAATGTCGACCAATAGTGGTCAACCTAATGACTGTCGACCATAACATGGTGGACCATCTGAACGGATACCGCTTTGGTACAGGCATACAGTGAGCTCAGTGGGAAAGAATACTAATGAGTGTTCAATGGGGGGTGGTGCAGAAGCCTGCACTGAGTTGCATAATGTAGTGTAGGGAGCTGTCTAGATTGTGAACAATACAGTGTAAAAAGAGCCTCATCATAGCGTGGCATAGAATACTGTAGAAGAGAATTTTGCAATGGAGGCCATCTGGGAGTCATATTAATGAGATAGGGACCCAGTGGCACTGTGCATTAAATATTTCTGGCCATTTGAAGCAACTGAACCGGAAACGCTGTCCAAAATATTAATGCTGTTTACGCTAATACAATCCGGGATTTTGTACACAACGTAACGACAAAATGAATTGAGTGAACAGAGCGGCAGCGTGGCATTGTATTTTGTAGAAGGGGACTTTTTTTTATAAAAGGAAGTGATTAATGGCTCTTTATTGTCACAATAAATATAAGCCAATCAGCAGGCAGCGCTAGGAAGGGTCCGTTGGCTATTTGAGGCATGCGCTTTACAGTTTAGGAAAAGCGACATCTAGTGGACAGAAAGTAGAATGCACATTACAATTATAACGTGACGCTAGATTTTTAACGCAACTTATAACGGGAGTTATAGTGCAAGGAGCCAGCGTGAGTTGCATGGCGCCCGCTACGTGGTACACAGCAACGACATATGAGGGCACATCTGTATATTGTCAACTGTAAGTTATTGTTTTCCTATTTTATTTATGTACTCTGTAATTGGGTGCTGCGGAACCCTTGTGGCACTATATAAATAAAGGATAATAATAATAATAATACATTTTCCCCATTATCTGAGCGGTCCCTTTACAGGGAGGGAGAGCAGCTCCACTACCCATCTGCTCTCCCTCCCTGCATTCCCACCCCCGATGTCTGTTTTCCTCCCCCTCATTGTCCAGCGATCCCAGCAGACTCTCCTTAGTGTTCCCGCATCCCCCACAGCTTCTGCCACCATCTTCACTGCATCACTAAGGTACCTGGCCCATGCGCAGTGCAATCGTGACACATGTGCAATCAGAAGAAAATTGCAGGGGGAGAAGGGGGGGGCGCGCTCATTTCACCCAGCGGGTGAAATGAGCGACGTGCTAGATTGGCCTGCACGGCAGGCCAATCTAGCACCAGCGATAGCGATGCGCGGGGCTGCGCATCGCTATCGCTGTAGGGGCTACACACGAGTGATCCATGCTTAAAATCTAAGCAATCTAGTCAGATTGCTTAGATTTTAAGCATGGATCTCTCCGTGAGTACCCCCCTTAAATGTTGGGATTGAATGCAAATCTGTTCAATGTTCCTTGGCACTCATTTTACTATATACATAATAAGCAGCGGTGGCTGCTGCCTGTGGGTGGGGTGGGGGCAGGTTAATACTCTTTATAGCACCGAGTAACAAGTAGTAGTAATAAGGAGTAGTAATAAGCTTTATAGTATCTTTACTGTTGGTTATAAAACGTGTGTTACTAGCCAATGGGAGTCTGGGGGCGGGTTATACAGGAAGGAGAAGCCGAGAGCTGCGTCCCGGCTGGTGCAGCGCTGGCAGTGATACACACAGCGACGCTGCTGACCCCCGGGCACAGACAGCCAATCAGCATTTTTATCTTGTGTTTATCTGTTCATATGTACATTGACTGCTTAAATGCATCCAACCCTAAAAATGCCCAGTATGTTGTAGTGAAAGAAAAACCTTGTCAACTAGCTAATTTATAAGGTGCAAATTGGTGGAGTAGGAACATTGATGTGTGATAATGTGCTTACCACTGGCTTAACTGATTAATGAATTAATTGCCTAATCCCTGTATTGTATTGAAGAGGAGACTGGGAAAGCAATTTACACCACTTAGAACAGAAGCTGAAGACTTGGAAGGAATGCTACTGATCTCTTGCTTTGTGCCATGTCCTTAAGAGTAATGAATTAAGATAATTATGAAAGACTTGCGAAATACACACACTTTTATAAAGAATGCGCACGATTACATTCAGTGATAATTTAATCTGGGCAGACATATATATTATACCACAATTTGTACAAGGCAAACATTTACACAACCAAATTTAAAAAAAAGTTAATTAAAGCATTTTGGTAAAGTGTCAGGATCTGAGGCGAATCTATCTAAATCGGTGGGTATGTAATTGGAATTGGGGGTCACTAGGACTGCATGGAGTAGACAATTACCATTAACCTGGACAAAATCCCATATTGTCTGTGTCGGTATTAAACTTCTGAAATATCCCTTAGAATTGTACCGGGTAAATATAAAAGAAGCAATTATTGCAATTTATTTGGAATTAGAGGGTTGGAACCACTAGTTGTTCTCATATCTTGGCAGAGCTAGTGTAATTAAAATGACAATTTTTCCATGCCTTTTACACAGGTGAAACTCAGAAAATTAGAATATCGTGCAAAAGTTAATTTATTTCACTAATTTAACTTAAAAGGTGAAACTAAAATATTATAGAGACTTATTACATGCAAAGTGAGATATTTCAAGCCTTTATTTGTTATAATTTTGATGATTGTGGCTTACATTTTAAGAAAACTCCAAATCCATAATCTCAGAAAATTTGAATACAGGTTGAGTATCCCATATCCAAATATTCCGAAATACGGAATATTCCGAAATACGGACTTTTTTTGAGTGAGATAGTGAAACCTTTGTTTTTTGATGGCTCAATGTACACAAACTTTGTTTAATACACAAATTTATTAAAAATATTGTATTAAATGACCTTCAGGCTGTGTATAAGGTGTATAAGAAACAAATGAATTGTGTGAATGTAGATACAATTTGTTTAATGCACAAAGTTATAAAAAATATTGGCTAAAATGACCTTCAGGCTGTGTGTATAAGGTGTATATGAAACATAAATGCATTCTGTGCTTAGATTTAGGTCCCATCACCATGATATCTCATTATGGTATGCAATTATTCCAAAATACGGAAAAATCCCATATCCAAAATACCTCTGGTCCCGAGCATTTTGGATAAGGGATACTCAACCTGTATTACATAAAATCGTTAAAAAAAGGATTTTAAATACAGAAATGTCGGCCCTCTGAGCAGTATAATCATGCATATGTACTCAGTACTTGGTTTGGGCCCCTTTTGCATGAATTACTGCCTCAATGCGGCGTAGCATGGATTCTATCAGCCTGTGGCACTGCTGAGTTGTTATGGAAGACCAGGATGCTTCAATAGCGGCCTTCAGCTCTTCTGCATTGTTCGGTCTCATGTCTCTCATCTTTCTCTTGGCAATGCCCCATAGATTCTCTATGGGGTTCAGGTCAGGCGAGTTTGCACAAAAGTGTGGGGGAGCTTCACAAGGAGTGGACTGAGGCTGGAGTTAGTGCATCAAGAGCCACCACACACAGACGGATCCTGGACATGGGCTTCAAATGTCGTATTCCTCTTGTCAAGCCGCTCCTGAACAAACAACGTCAGAAGTGTCTTGTTAGTTCTATGTTAACTGCATTATCAGAAACAGGTTGGTCTAATGATTTGAATGGGGTGTTGAGATCTCCGCCAGCCACGAAGAAAGCCATACTGTATGTATATATTGGACTCTGCTAAAATCCCCCATAGAGCATTCCATTACTCAGACGGGTATGACGCAGTGGTTGTCTGAGGTTCTGACACTTACTTGCGAGTTTTTACTAAAAAAATGGTGATAAATTCATGGCATCTACAACCTTCTGCACAATATCAAGAAATGTTTCTGACCATAACTCACGGGGCATATTATTCACCTCACAGACAATACTCAGCAGGTACTGTATGTGCGCATCCGGTGAGTGCCGTCATTGTCGTACACCAGATGCAGACCTGTTTCATTGTTTCAGGTAGTGTCCATTGCTCCGAGGTTTTTGGTTACAGGTTTTGGTTACAAGGGATGCTAGAACTTGCTCTTGGCTATCAGTGCGGCAGCTCGGAAAAAAAAAACATTTAGCAGTTATGGATCCTTCCGAATCCACCCTCCCTCTTTTTAAAGGGAAATTTCATAATCTATTTGTAATAATTTGGTTGGAGACGTCTTTAGATAACATTTTTCCTTTATCTAAATATTTTGATTCTTGGGAAAGCGATATTGTTACTCTGCCAGCGGATTTCCAAATGAGGATCAGAAATTCCCTAAAGAAAAAAGAATAGTATGAGACAGACTGTTAACATTTTCCGGGATACTGCGTCTCCTTCGGACTCTAGACTCCCCATGTCCCTGATAAAGGGGATATTTGGTTTATTGTTTGATTTAAATACTGATTTGAATCTGCCATGTGTAATTGTGACATGGTATATTGAAGATGACTGTAATGCTTTGATAAACTGTTGTGGATGTGATGTTTTCCAATTTATTGTTTATAATTGAAACAAGACATTTGATGTATAGGATGTGATGTGAAGTTTTAATAAAAATTTGTACAAAAAAAAAAAGGACAACTGACTTTTGGTTTTCTTTCAGTTAATATACAATCACATGTAGGTTAATTTTTACATTGCTAATAGTATAATGATAGTGATACTGTACCTAATGCACAGGGTTAAAATATTCTGCCACTTTCAGACATCAGCCAGTAATAAGCAACACCAACAAAATGAAGAGATACGACATGTAGTGAAGCTAATTTCAGGGGCGTAATAAAGATACGTGTTTGTGTACTGTGCATTAATTACAATTATTATTATCTTTTAGTTTTAATGGGCTATAAAGTTTCCGCACCACCACAAGGGTACAGTAAATGCAGGGGCGAAACTAGGGTTGATGGCGCCCAGGGCAAATTAATAAATGATGCTCCTCTCCACGCCACATATAGTACCCAAACATCCTACTGGAACACAGAGCAATTGTCAGTCCTGTTAAAAGCCCTGACATACAGAGCAAGGAGCCTCCAGTCGGGAGGACAAAGAAGCATAGGACAGATAGAGTGAGAGGGGCACCTGGGGCAGAGAGAGAGAGGAAACTGAAGCAGAGAGACACATGGGGCAGAGAGAGAGAGAGAAAGAGAAACCTGGGGCAGAGAGAGACCTGGGAATAAGAGTGAGAGAGAGACCTGGGGCAGAGAGAGAGAGAGAGAGAGAGAGAGAGAGAGAGAGAGAGAGAAAGAGAAACCTGGGGCAGAGAGAGACCTGGGAATAAGAGTGAGAGAGAGACCTGGGGCAGAGAGAGAGAGAGAGAGAGAGAGAGAGAGTGTCCTGGGGCAGAGATAGGGAGAGAAAGAGAGGGACCTGGGGCAGAGAGAAAAAGACCTGGTAGAAAGATACCTGGGACAGAGAGAGACCTGGGGGAGACACCTGGGGCAGAGAGAGAGAGAGACCTGGGGCAGAGAGAGAGACCTGGGGCAGAGAGCGAGAGATACTTGGGGCAGAGAGAGATAGGAGATACTTGGGGCAGAGAGAGATAGGAGATACTTGGGGCAGAGAGAGAGAGAGAGAGAGAGATACTTGGGGCAGAGAGAGAGAGAGAGAGATACTTGGGGCAGAGAGAGAGAGAGAGAGAGAGAGAGAGGGAGAGAGATACTTGGGGCAGAGAGAGAGAGAGAGAGAGAGAGAGATAGGAGATACTTGGGGCAGAGAGAGAGAGATACTTGGGGCAGAGAGAGAGAGAGAGAGAGAGATACTTGGGGCAGAGAGCGATAGGAGATACTTGGGGCAAAGTGAGAGAGATAGGAGATACTTGGGGCAGAGAGAGAGAGAGAGATACTTGGGGCAGAGAGAGAGAGAGGGAGAGAGATACTTGGGGCAGTGAGAGACTTGAGACAGAGAGAGAGACTTGGGGCAGAGAGAAAGAGAGAGTCCTGGGACAGGGAGAGAGACACCTGGAAAAGAGAGAGAGACACTCCTAGAAAAGAGAGACCTGGGGCAGAGAGAGAGAAAGAGAGAGAGAGATAGGCACCTGGGGCAGAGTCCCACAAATATACAGCAAAACTCTTTGCAGCATTAAATATACTTTATTCAACCTATAACTTTTCAGCTCCTAAGTCCCGGCATGGCTTGATTGACTGGTAGAGCATGCTGAGACTTGTAGTTTTACCAAAGCCAACAAAGGACCATTCAATAGCACAGCCTCCTCTCATTACACCCCCCCCCCCCTCCCCCCAGAGTCAGGCAATCTAGGCACATCCATGATCCATCTCCAAGGCTGGCTTGTAATAGTAATAATAGTAGTAAAAGTCCAACTGTCTGCAGTGCATCAGAAGGCCCACCCCCAGTCCCAACCCCAGCACAGCTGCCACTGCCAGCACCATGGCCAGATTGAGCCATCAGGATCATGGAACATTTCACGCTAGGTTTTGAGTTCCGCACACCCCACAGTAAGATAACGTAGCTGGATGTGGTCAGATAAACTCTCCTCACAACAGCCATTTGGAGAGTTTCCGGGATGGGTGTACCTAATATATAGTCACCGACCTCTTGTCCTGCTTTGTCTGCAAGCTCAGTCTCTGGCTCCTCCAGAATGAGCATGAGGAGCTTTTACAAACTTCTCCCCTTGTGTCTGCTTTCACACATTACCCCAAAAGCTGTCAAAATTAATTACTTGTGATTGGGATCTCTACAAATGTGCTGTAATGTCTTGGTTATTTCTGTTGGTATAATCTATATGATATAGTACACAGGTTCTCAAACTCGGTCCTCAGGACCCCACATGGTTCATGTTTTGTAGGTCACCAGTAGATTTTTAAAATATGACAGCTGGTGATACACAGTGCAGCTGGGTGACATGGAAAACATGAACCGTGTGGGGTCCTGAGGACCGAGTTTGAGAACCACTGCTATAATATAATGAGTATCCTTCTACCAACACCAGTGTGGTTTTTTTTGTTGTTGTTGGAAGGCAATATGTACCTGTCAAGGGCCAAAGTGTTTTTAAGCAGTGGCGGTACCGTACACTCCCCACCTACTACAAAAATAAATCCAATGGTTTATTTTTAAAAAAGAAGGGTGGAAGAGCAAAACGGTATCTAGGACCCCGTGAGGTCTAAATCCGGCTCTGCCTAGAGTACCTGGGCGCTGCTGTAGGACACCTCCCTGAGATCAGCCAGTATTTGACTGTTGTTAGAATTAAATCAGAGAATACATCATTACCAATAACTTCATATATTTTAAGTATACAATATTTTGGGATGAGAAAGCATGTTTACTTATTTATTTGCTTGCTTAGAGGGGATATTGTATATTGGTCAGGAATCTTTGTAACTCACTGACCAGTGTACATTTTTTTTGCAACTATATTATTAGATATTTATATTAGGCGAGGCAGAGCCTTTCCTATCATACTCCAGTATAAGCCAGAGTTTTGACTATATAAAGTATATGAAAAATACAAAGAATATATTATGTGGCGCCATATAAATAAAGGATAATAATAAATAGGATTTTGATACCTACCGGTAAATCCTTTTCTCCTAGTACGTAGAGGATGCTGGGAACGACATCAAGACCATGGGGGTATAGACGGGATCCGCAGGAGACATGGGCACTCTAAAGACTTTTCATTGTGTGCGAACTGGCTCCTCCCTCTATGCCCCTCCTCCAGACCTCAGTTGTAGGAACTGTGCCCAGGGAGACTGACATTTCGAGGGAAAGAATTACTTAAACTATGTCACAACTGAGGGCCTGCGCTGACAGGAGGAAGCCTCAGTTGTAGGGGCTGAGGTGAAGCTAAACTTCGGAGGTTTAATCAGACCCCTGGACATACGGGTAAGCTGTAGAAAGGTACAGTTCTTAATGTCCCAGAGATGGAATGTCCTTACCAGACCCGTCCGTAGTATTAAGTGTAGCCAAGGAACACACCAGCAGATGTATCACTGGAAGCCGGTAACACTGTGGTTGAGGTAGCTGCTGTGGATGCTGGATGGAATCAGCCAGGTGTTACAACATGGAGTGGATGCTGGATGGAACCAGCCAAATAGTAGAATGAAGCTAGGGAGCGAGGATATAGGAACCGATGGTGTGCAGGTACCGATGGTATGCAGGTAGCCGCTGGAGAAGCACCGGCTCTTTAAGGAAGCTGATCACTGCTGGAAGCTGACCGCTGGAAGCAGATGAAAACTATAGCTGGAAGCTGGAGCAAACACAGAAGACTGCAGAGTCAGGCTGCACCGCAAGGTGGTAAGCTGGTGCGGATCTCTTAGTGGAAACTGGAACAGGAGCTGGAAACCTGGAATGAAAACAACCACAGGAGAGAGAGACTGGAAACAAGGTTTGACAACCAAAGCACTGACGATTTCCTGGTGCAGGCTCAATCCCTTTATACCCTTAGGTATGCAGGGATTGGATGAGCAATTAGGCAGACTTCAGCGGAGCTATGGATTGGAGGTCAGGATCATGTGACTAGAACTAAGATGGCTGCGCCCATACCGGCCAGTGGAGGGAAACCTTGTTTGTAACACCACATGGAGATTCCTCTGTAATGGCGGCGGTGAACACAGAGAACACCGACTTGCGTCTCAAACCTCCAGCATGGATGGCCGCGGCCGCAGTAGGTGACGAGAGCCACATACCCTGTAGTGCCTTGAGAATAGGAGACGATGCCCGAGACCCCGCCGGCAGGTGACGCCATGCCAGTCGCCCGGGCATTGGAAGGACAATATCCACGGATCAGCAAAGATGAGACTTGACATATGAATGCTAGCAACATAGCTGGGAACCGGGCCTAGGACGCTGAGCCAGCCTTAGGGGACACCTGAAAGGTAAATAATGGCGTCCAGATACCCGGATCGTGACAAACTAGTGGTGAGATATCTACCAACTCACACCCTCAACCATGCCGCACACATGGCATTCAACATAACACACGCCAACAGGCATGAATCAATTGCAGCAACATGCTGAAAACTAAGATAACACAACTTGTGTAATTCTAATAACTAAACTGCAGGTAAAGTACGCACTGGGACGGGCGCCCAGCATCCTCTACGGACTAGGAGAAAAGGATTTACCGGTAGGTATCAAAATCCTATTTTCTCATACGTCCTAGAGGATGCTGGGAACGACATCAAGACCATGGGGTCTATACCAAAGCTCCAGTACGGGCGGGAGAGTGCGGATGATCCTGCAGCACCGATTGACCGAACTTGAGGTCTTCATCGGCCAAGGTGTCAAACTTGTAGAATTTAGCAAATGTGTTTGACCCTGACCAAGTAGCTGCTCGGCAAAGTTGCAATGCCGAGACCCCCCGGGCAGCCGCCCAGGATGAGCCCACCTTCCTAGTGGAATGGGCCTTCACCGACGTCGGTAATGGCAATCCAGCCGTAGTATGAGCGTGCTGAATCGTACTTCTGATCCAACGCGCAATAGTCTGCTTGGAATCAGGACACCCAATCTTGTTGCGAGCTGTTCTAGCGACATAAATCTTCAAAGCCCTAACCACACCTAGAGACTTTGACTCAGTGAACGTGTCAGTAACTACTGGCACCACAATAGGTTGGTTTATGTGGAAAGATGAAACCACCTTCGGAAGAAAATGTTGACGAGTCCTCAACTCTGCCCTATCTTCATGGAAGATCAGGTAAGGGCTCTTGTGAGACAAGGCCCCCAATTCAGACACCCGCCGCGCGGATGCCAATGCCAAAAGCATCACCACTTTCCAAGTGAGAAACTTCAACTCTATCTCTTGTAGAGGCTCAAACCAATCTGATTGAAGGAACTGCAACACCATGTTAAGGTCCCATGGTGCCACTGGAGGCACAAATGGAGGCTGGATGTGCAGAACCGCTTTCACGAAGGTCTGAACCTCTGGAAGAGAGGCCAATTGTTTTTGGAAGAACACTGAAAAGGCCAAAATCTGGACCTTGATTGATCCCAATCGTAGGCCCGCCTCCACACCAGCCTGCAGAAAATGGAGAAAACGTCCCAACTCAAACTCTTCCGTAGGAGCCTTCTTGGATCCACACCAAGACACATTTTCTCCAAATACGGTGGTAATGTTTCGACGTTACTCCTTTCCTGGCCTGAATAAGGGTGGGGATGACTTCCTTGGGAATACCCTTTCGGGCTAGGATCCGGCGCTCAGCAGCCATGCCGTCAAACGTAGCCGCGGTAAGTCTTGATACACGCACGGCCCCTGCTGCAGCAGGTCCTCGCGAAGAGGAAGAGGCAGAGGATCTTCTATGAGCAACTCCTGAAGATCTGGGTACCAAGCATTCCTTGGCCAGTCTGGGGCAATGAAGATTGCTCGAACTCTTGTTCTTCTTATGATCCTGAGCACTTTTGGGATCAGCGGAAGTGGAGGGAAGACATACACCAACCGGAACACCCACTGGGCCACCAGCGCATCCACTGCTATTGCTTGAGGGTCTCTCGACCTGGAACAATATTTCTGAAGCTTCTTGTTGAGATGAGATGCCATCATGTCTACTTGAGGAACTCCCCAAAGACTTGTCACCTCTGTGAAGACTTCTTGGTGTAGGCCCCACTCTCCTGGATGGAGATCGTGTCTGCTGAGGAAGTCTGCTTCCCAGTTGTCTACTCCCGGAATGAAAATTGCCGACAGAGCCTTTGCATGTCTTTTTGCCCAGAGGAGGATCTTTGTCACCTCTGCCATTGCCGCTCTGCTTTTCATTTCGCCCTGCCTGTTTATGTACGCGACTGCTGTTACATTGTCCGACTGGATCTGCACGGTATGATCTTGAAGAAGATGTACCGCTTGTTGAAGGCCGTTGTAAATGGCTCTCAATTCCAGCATGTTTATGTGATGGCAGGCTTCCTGACTTGACCATTTTCCCTGGAAGCTTTCTCCTTGAGTGACAGCTCCCCAGCCTCGGAGACTTGCATCCGTGGTTACCAGGAGCCAGTCCTGAATCCCGAACCTGCGTCCCTCTAGTAGGTGAGAACTGTGTAGCCACCACAGGAGCGAAATCCTGGCTTTTGACGACAGGATTATCTTCCGGTGCCTGTCTAGGTGGGATCCCGACCACTTGTCCAACAGGTTCCACTGGAATATCCTGGCATGGAACCTGCCAAACTGTATGGCCTCGTAGGCCGCCACCATCTTCCCCAACAACCGAATGCACTTATGGATCGACACACTCGATGGTTTCAATATCTGTTTTACCATTTTCTGGATTTCCAGAGCCTTTTCCAGCGGAAGAAATACTCTCTGAACTTCCGTGTCCAGAATCATCCCGAGAAAAGACAATCTTGTCGTTGGTTCCAACTGTGACTTTGGATAATTTATGATCCAACCGTGCTGTTGGAGTATTGACAGGGAGAGTGTGATGTTTTGTAACAACTGCTCCCTGGATCTCGCCTTTATCAGGAGATCGTCTAGATAAGGAATTATATTGACTCCTTTTTGACGCAGGAGAACCATCATCTCCGCCATCACCTTGGTGAATACCCTCGGCGCCGTGGAGAGACCGAAAGGTAACGTCTGGAATTGGTAATGGCAATCCTGAACAGCGAATCTCAGATAAGCCTGGTGAGGATAAATGGGAGCATGCAGGTAAGCATCTTTTATGTCTACCGACACCATGTAGTCCCCCTCCTCCAGTCTGGAAATCACTGCCCTCAGTGATTCCATTTAGAACTTGAATCGTTTCAAGTAGAGATTCAGATTTTTCAGGTTTAGGATCGATCTGACCGAGCCGTCCGGCTTCGGAACTACAAAAAAGGCTTGAATAAAACCCCTCCCCTTGTTGTGACAAAGGTACCAGGACTATGACCTGATCCTGACATAATTTTTGGATTGCCGCTGTTACTGCTTCCCTTTCTGGAAGAGAAGCTGGCAAGCTCGATTTGAAAAATCGGCATGGGGAAACGTTTTGAAACTCCAGCTTGTATCCCTGGGACACTATTTGCAACACCCAGGGATCCAGGTCAGACAGAATCCAACCTTGGCTGAACAGTTTGAGACGTGCCCCCACCCGAGCGGCCTCCCGCAAAGGAGCCCCAGCTGAAGATTTGCCAGAAGTAGGGGTAGACCTCTGCTCCTGGGAACCTGAAGCTGCTGTGAACATCTTTCCCTTTACCCTTACCCTACCCACAAAGAAGGCGGAACCTCTCGCTTTTTTGTATTTATTGGGCCGAAAGGACTGCATGTGCGGGTGATGTCTTTTTTGCCGGTGCAGGCGCAGAGGGCAAAAATGTTGACTTACCTGCGGTAGCCGCCGAGACTAACGCATCCAGTCCATCGCCAAATAAGGCCTCACCTTTATATGGGAGAGCCTCCATATTTCTTTTGGAATCTGCATCCGCGTTCCACTGGCGAATCCACAACGCCCACCGAGCCGATACTGCCATGGTAGCGGCTTGTGAACAAGAGTTCAATATCTTTCATCGCTTCTAGCATGTATGCGGCAGCGTCTTTGATATTCCCTAACTTAAGGAGTATCACATCTTTAACAACCGTGTCAATTTCTGACGACACGCTTTCTGACCATTTATCAATAGCGCGACTCACCCACGCGCAAGCAATTGTGGGCCTGAGCAGCGTACCATTGGAAACATAAATCGATTTCAATGTAGTTTCCATCTTTCGGTCTGCCGGCTCTTTTAGTGAAGCCGTGCCAGGTGCAGGGAGAATGACCTTCTTTGTCAACCTGGACAGTGCACTGTCTAACACAGGGGGTGACTCCCATTTTTTCCTGTCCTCCACTGGGAAAGGATAAGCTATCTGAATTCTCTTGGGAATACGAAATTTATTTACATCCCTTCAAAGAGTGTATTAAGCTCTTGGGAAGGAGGGAAAGTGACCTTAGATTTCTTTTCTTTATAGAAATAAGCCTTCTCCTGAGGTACAGGAGTGGCTTCCATGACTTCCAGAACTTCCCTTATAGCCACAATCATATATTGTATATTTTTTGCCAATTTATGATCTATTTCCCTGGAGTCACTATCGTCGACACAAGAATCAGTGTCCATGTCGGTATCGTATTCACAATATTTGCAAATGGTCTCTTATGTGACCCATAGGGGTCGCCTCCGGATGGAAGAACAGAGCCCTGAAATATCACATCCTCCACAGATTTTCTCCAGCACTCAGCATGAGATTCAGACTTATCTAATCTCCTATTGATATGATGCATACTATCACGTATTTCTTTCACCCATGCAGGCTCTTGGTGTGCCGGCAGCGTCATCACATTACACTTCTGTGTCCCTAAAATGGTTTCCTCCGGGGAGGAACTCCCTGCTTCTGACATGTCTTACACACGTGTACAACACACACAGACACACTGGGACTTATTAGGGGACAGACCCACAGTAAAATCTGTCAGAGGGACACAGTTTAGGAGCAGCCAGTTCACAACCCCAGCGCCAGTATCTAATGCCTGTGAACACAGAATGCCCACTGACATGCAGCGCTTTTTACACAGTAAAACACACTTGTAAAGCACCAAATTCGCTTGTGCCCCCCCCCCCCCCCCCCCGTTCTGCACCCTGATACTTGTAGTCAGAAGTGAAGGAGGACCAGCGATTTCTCTGCAGCCTGAGGAGAGAGAACATGGCACTGAGCAGTGTGCTGGCTGCCTGAGGAAGAAGCGCCGCTCTTTTTACCTCAGAAACTTTTCATAATATTTATACTGGCGGGGGTAGGGCTGTGCCTGGGCATCTTATGCCCCATTTTTGCCAGTTTATAGAGGTGTTTTTGCTGCCCATGGCACCCCCCCCCCCCCGCGCGCCCTGCAGTGCCTGTGTGCGTGGGCAGCAATGGCGCGCTGCGCTCCCGCCAGCCGTGCTGTACCTCAGCCGTCACTTTTCTTGATAGAAGATCTGTCTTCTTCTACTCACCTGTCTTCTGACTCTGTGAGGGGGGTGACGGCGTGCTGTGGGAGTGAGCATCTAGGCACGTCTAGCGTTCAGTACCCTTCAGGAGCTAATGGTGTCCTGTCAGCCAGAAGCAGAGCCATGAAACTCTTCAGGAAGTTGGTTCCTACTTCTGCCCCCTCAGTCCCACGAAGCAGGGAGTCTGTTGCCAGCAGTTCTCCCTGAAAATAACAAACCTAACATAAGTCTTTTTAGAGAAACTCAGTAGAGCTCCTCAGAGTGCATCCAGTCGACCTGGGCACATTTCTAAAACTGAGGTCTGGAGGAGGGGCATAGAGGGAGGAGCCAGTTCGCACCCAATGAAAAGTCTTTAGAGTGCCCATGTCTCCTGCGGATCCCATCTATACCCCATGGTCTTGATATCGTTCCCAGCATCCTCTAGGACGTATGAGAAATAATAATAATAAAAAATCGTCTTTATATTATTCTAATAATTTTTACAGACAAAACTCTGGCCTAAAAAGTCTACGACAGGTGAGGCACCGTCTCACCCGACTACCTTTTCCGCACATCTCTGATCAAAACTCACCAAATTTCCAGCAGTATATACTGCTGCGCCCGTGTATACTGCCCACATAAATTATACCACTTTTACACTCGCAGAAAAATCCCGGGATATTGCACGTGAACGCGCATCATCCCGGGATTTTTCTCAGTGTAAATGGGTACAGGGACAATTTCCCGGGACGAGCATCCCGGGATTTCATCCCAGGTCTAGAGCAGGGTTGAACCCGGGACCGTCCCGGGAAGCTGCTAGTGTAAACGGGTATACCGGGTCAAGGCGACCCGGCACCCGTTCTCTTCATAGGAGGAGGCGGTGCTTGGAGAAGATTATCTCCAAGCACCGCCTCTGGGAGACTCGGCGGTGACGTCACTGACTCGGCAATATGCCGGGTCAGCCCGCTAATGTGAAAGGGTCATTCCCGGGAATGTGTCCCGGCAAATATACCGGGACACATTCCCGGGAATGAACTTTCCTGCGAGTGTAAAAGAGGTATAATTGGGCTCATATATTGTGTGTAAATCTGACTCTGGTATCAGCCAGTGTCTCCTAATCCATTCACCTCACCGCACGTCCCTCTGCAAGTGGTATCATTGCCTGGACAACACCTGAACTTCATATCAAAGTATTGAGGTTTTTCCTTTGGTACCGATGTACCAGCAATTATTATCAGCTGAACCTTGCAGTTTAGTAATGTTAATCCACTACTTTATGTTATCCGTTGTTACCAAATACCTTAAAGGTTGTAAGCTAATTTGTTCAGGCCCATCTTTACCTTCTGCTTCACTTCATTATGTTATCAATTAGTATTATGATCCCCTCAATATACAGCGCTCTGTAGTCTGTTGACACTATAATTGCTCAATTCAGGGCACTGCAGTCCTGAAACTTTCAAAGTTGGAACTATTTGGGCACGTGTGATGTGCAGATAAAAAGCTACTATGGAAATCACATCAGCTAATATTCTTGTTGCAAACTGAGCAGGAAACACCTTGCGGTTGGCTAGAATTTTGCACACCAAATGAATGCTCCCAAACGAGGCTGAAGTTAGCTTCTTATTCGGCCAGCTTCTTATTCACTTCTTATTCAAGCTCCAGCTTCTTATTCACTTCTTATTCGAACTCCAGCTTCTTATTCAGATCATTCAGTTTCGCAAGGGTTAATGAGTCTTCTGTCACAAATTTGACACCTGAAATCAACAGAGTAGGGTCCCTTGCATGTGACCCACTTGTATTTTGCATGGCCCAACGCTGTTTTGGGCATGAAATACACTGGCAAAGTGGGCACACACACCATATTTTCCATTTTGAATAAGTAGCTGTAGTTTTGCAAGGGTTAACCAGTCTTGGGCCACAAATTTGACACCTGAAATCAACAGAGGGTGGTCAGTTACATATGACCCACTTGTATTTTGCTTGGCCCAACGCTGTTTTGGGCATGAAATACACTGGCAAAGTGGGCACACACACCATGTTTTGCTATTTTGAATAAGTAGCTGTAGTTTTGCAAGGGTTAACCAGTCTTGGGCCACAAATTTGACACCTGAAATCAACAGAGGGTGGTCACTTACATATGACCCACTTGTATTATGCTTGGCCCAACGCTGTTTTGGGCATGAAATACACTGGCAAAGTGGGCACACACACCATATTTTACCATTTTGAATAAGTAGCTGTAGTTTTGCAAGGGTTAACCAGTCTTGGGCCACAAATCTGACACCTGAAATCAACAGAGGGTGGTCACTTACATATGACGCAGTTGTATTTTGCTTGGCCCAACGCTGTTTTGGGCATGAAATACAGTACACTGGCAAAGTGGGCACACACACCATATTTTACCATTTTGAATAAGTAGCTGTAGTTTTGCAAGGGTTAACCAGTCTTGGGCCACACATTTGACCCGCAAAAACAACAGAGGGTGGTCACTTGCATGTGACCCACTTGTATTTTTCCTGGCTCAATGCTGTTTTGGGCATGAAATACACTGGCAAAGTGGGCACACACACCATATTTTACCATTTTGAATAAGTAGCTGTAGTTTTGCAAGGGTTAACTAGTCTTGGGCCACAAATTTGACACCTGAAATCAACAGAGGGTGGTCACTTACATAGCACCCACTTGTATTTTGTTTGGCCCAACGCTGTTTTGGGCATGAAATACACTGGCAAAGTGGGCACACACACCATATTTTGCCATTTTGAATAAGTAGCTGTAGTTTTGCAAGGGTTAACTAGTCTTGGGCCACAAATTTGACACCTGAAATCAATAGAGGGTGGTCACTTACATATCACTCATTTGTATTTTGTTTGGCCCAACGCTGTTTTGGGCATGAAATACACTGGCAAAGTGGGCACACACACACCATATTTTGCCATTTTGAATAAGTAGCTGTAGTTTTGCAAGGGTTAACTAGTCTTGGGCCACAAATTTGACCCCTGAAATCAGCAGAGGGTGGTCACTTACATATCACCCACTTGTATTTTGTTTGGCCCAACGCTGTTTTGGGCATGAAATACACTGGCAAAGTGGGCACACACACCATATTTTGCCATTTTGAATAAGTAGCTGTAGTTTTGCAAGGGTTAACTAGTCTTGGGCCACAAATTTGACACCTGAAATCAATAGAGGGTGGTCACTTACATATCACTCATTTGTATTTTGTTTGGCCCAACGCTGTTTTGGGCATGAAATACACTGGCAAAGTGGGCACACACACCATGTTTTGCTATTTTGAATAAGTAGCTGTAGTTTTGCAAGGGTTAAATAGTTTTGGGCCACAAATTTTACCCCTGAAATCAACAGAGTGTGGTCACTTACATATCACCCACTTGTATTTTGCTTGACCCAATGCTGTTTTGGGCATGAAATACACTGGCAAAGTGGGCATAAACACCATTTTATAAATTGCTATTTTGAATAAGTAGCTGTAGTTTTGCAAGGGTTAACTAGTCTTGGGCCACAAATTTGACACATGAAATCAGCAGAGGGTGGTCACTTACATATCACCCACTTGTATTTTGTTTGGCCCAACGCTGTTTTGGGCATGAAATACACTGGCAAAGTGGGCACACACAGCATATTTTGCCATTTTGAATAAGTAGCTGTAGTTTTGCAAATGTTAACTAGTCTTGGGCCACAAATTTGACCCCTGAAATCAACAGAGAGTGGTCACTTGCATGTGACCCACTTGTATTTTGCCTGGCCCAATGCTGTTTTGGGCATGAAATACACTGGCAAAGTGGGCACACACACACCATATTTTGCCATTTTGAATAAGTAGCTGTAGTTTTGCAAGGGTTAACTAGTCTTGGGCCACAAATTTGACCCCTGAAATCAGCAGAGGGTGGTCACTTACATATCACCCACTTGTATTTTGTTTGGCCCAACGCTGTTTTGGGCATGAAAATACACTGGCAAAGTGGGCACACACACCATATTTTGCCATTTTGAATAAGTAGCTGTAGTTTTGCAAGGGTTAACTAGTCTTGGGCCACAAATTTGACACCTGAAATCAATAGAGGGTGGTCACTTACATATCACTCATTTGTATTTTGTTTGGCCCAACGCTGTTTTGGGCATGAAATACACTGGCAAAGTGGGCACACACCATATTTTGCTATTTTGAATAAGTAGCTGTAGTTTTGCAAGGGTTAAATAGTTTTGGGCCACAAATTTTACCCCTGAAATCAACAGAGGGTGGTCACTTACATATCACCCACTTGTATTTTGCTTGACCCAATGCTGTTTTGGGCATGAAATACACTGGCAAAGTGGGCATAAACACCATTTTATAAATTGCTATTTTGAATAAGTAGCTGTAGTTTTGCAAGGGTTAACTAGTCTTGGGCCACAAATTTGACACATGAAATCAGCAGAGGGTGGTCACTTACATATCACCCACTTGTATTTTGTTTGGCCCAACGCTGTTTTGGGCATGAAATACACTGGCAAAGTGGGCACACACAGCATATTTTGCCATTTTGAATAAGTAGCTGTAGTTTTGCAAGGGTTAACTAGTCTTGGGCCACAAATTTGACCCCTGAAATCAACAGAGAGTGGTCACTTGCATGTGACCCACTTGTATTTTGCCTGGCCCAATGCTGTTTTGGGCATGAAATACACTGGCAAAGTGGGCACACACACCATATTTTGCCATTTTGAATAAGTAGCTGTAGTTTTGCAAGGGTTAACTAGTCTTGGGCCACAAATTTGACCCCTGAAATCAGCAGAGGGTGGTCACTTACATATCACCCACTTGTATTTTGTTTGGCCCAACTCCGTTTTGGGCATGAAATACACTGGCAAAGTGGGCACACACACCATATTTTGCCATTTTGAATAAGTAGCTGTAGTTTTGCAAGGGTTAACTAGTCTTGGGCCACAAATTTGACACCTGAAATCAATAGAGGGTGGTCACTTACATATCACTCATTTGTATTTTGTTTGGCCCAACGCTGTTTTGGGCATGAAATACACTGGCAAAGTGGGCACACACACCATATTTTGCCATTTTGAATAAGTAGCTGTAGTTTTGCAAGGGTTAACTAGTCTTGGGCCACAAATTTGACCCCTGAAATCAGCAGAGGGTGGTCACTTACATATCACCCACTTGTATTTTGTTTGGCCCAACGCTGTTTTGGACATGAAATACACTGGCAAAGTGGGCACACACACCATATTTTGCCATTTTGAATAAGTAGCTGTAGTTTTGCAAGGGTTAACTAGTCTTGGGCCACAAATTTGACACCTGAAATCAATAGAGGGTGGTCACTTACATATCACTCATTTGTATTTTGTTTGGCCCAACGCTGTTTTGGGCATGAAATACACTGGCAAAGTGGGCACACACCATATTTTGCCATTTTGAATAAGTAGCTGTAGTTTTGCAAGGGTTAACTAGTCTTGGGCCACAAATTTGACCCCTGAAATCAACAGAGAGTGGTCACTTGCATGTGACCCACTTGTATTTTGCCTGGCCCAATGCTGTTTTGGGCATGAAATACACTGGCAAAGTGGGCACACACACACCATATTTTGCCATTTTGAATAAGTAGCTGTAGTTTTGCAAGGATTAACTAGTCTTGGGCCACAAATTTGACACCTGAAATCAATAGAGGGTGGTCACTTACATATCACTCATTTGTATTTTGTTTGGCCCAACGCTGTTTTGGGCATGAAATACACTGGCAAAGTGGGCACACACCATATTTTGCTATTTTGAATAAGTAGCTGTAGTTTTGCAAGGGTTAAATAGTTTTGGGCCACAAATTTTACCCCTGAAATCAACAGAGGGTGGTCACTTACATATCACCCACTTGTATTTTGCTTGGCCCAATGCTGTTTTGGGCATGAAATACACTGGCAAAGTGGGCATAAACACCATTTTATAAATTGCTATTTTGAATAAGTAGCTGTAGTTTTGCAAGGGTTAACTAGTCTTGGGCCACAAATTTGACCCCTGAAATCAGCAGAGGGTGGTCACTTACATATCACCCACTTGTATTTTGTTTGGCCCAACGCTGTTTTGGGCATGAAAATACACTGGCAAAGTGGGCACACACACCATATTTTGCCATTTTGAATAAGTAGCTGTAGTTTTGCAAGGGTTAACTAGTCTTGGGCCACAAATTTGACACCTGAAATCAATAGAGGGTGGTCACTTACATATCACTCATTTGTATTTTGTTTGGCCCAACGCTGTTTTGGGCATGAAATACACTGGCAAAGTGGGCACACACCATATTTTGCTATTTTGAATAAGTAGCTGTAGTTTTGCAAGGGTTAAATAGTTTTGGGCCACAAATTTTACCCCTGAAATCAACAGAGGGTGGTCACTTACATATCACCCACTTGTATTTTGCTTGACCCAATGCGGTTTTGGGCATGAAATACACTGGCAAAGTGGGCATAAACACCATTTTATAAATTGCTATTTTGAATAAGTAGCTGTAGTTTTGCAAGGGTTAACTAGTCTTGGGCCACAAATTTGACACATGAAATCAGCAGAGGGTGGTCACTTACATATCACCCACTTGTATTTTGTTTGGCCCAACGCTGTTTTGGGCATGAAATACACTGGCAAAGTGGGCACACACAGCATATTTTGCCATTTTGAATAAGTAGCTGTAGTTTTGCAAGGGTTAACTAGTCTTGGGCCACAAATTTGACCCCTGAAATCAACAGAGAGTGGTCACTTGCATGTGACCCACTTGTATTTTGCCTGGCCCAATGCTGTTTTGGGCATGAAATACACTGGCAAAGTGGGCACACACACCATATTTTGCCATTTTGAATAAGTAGCTGTAGTTTTGCAAGGGTTAACTAGTCTTGGGCCACAAATTTGACCCCTGAAATCAGCAGAGGGTGGTCACTTACATATCACCCACTTGTATTTTGTTTGGCCCAACTCCGTTTTGGGCATGAAATACACTGGCAAAGTGGGCACACACACCATATTTTGCCATTTTGAATAAGTAGCTGTAGTTTTGCAAGGGTTAACTAGTCTTGGGCCACAAATTTGACACCTGAAATCAATAGAGGGTGGTCACTTACATATCACTCATTTGTATTTTGTTTGGCCCAACGCTGTTTTGGGCATGAAATACACTGGCAAAGTGGGCACACACACCATATTTTGCCATTTTGAATAAGTAGCTGTAGTTTTGCAAGGGTTAACTAGTCTTGGGCCACAAATTTGACCCCTGAAATCAGCAGAGGGTGGTCACTTACATATCACCCACTTGTATTTTGTTTGGCCCAACGCTGTTTTGGACATGAAATACACTGGCAAAGTGTGCACACACACCATATTTTGCCATTTTGAATAAGTAGCTGTAGTTTTGCAAGGGTTAACTAGTCTTGGGCCACACATTTGACACCTGAAATCAATAGAGGGTGGTCACTTACATATCACTCATTTGTATTTTGTTTGGCCCAACGCTGTTTTGGGCATGAAATACACTGGCAAAGTGGGCACACACCATATTTTGCTATTTTGAATAAGTAGCTGTAGTTTTGCAAGGGTTAAATAGTTTTGGGCCACAAATTTTACCCCTGAAATCAACAGAGGGTGGTCACTTACATATCACCCACTTGTATTTTGCTTGACCCAATGCTGTTTTGGGCATGAAATACACTGGCAAAGTGGGCATAAACACCATTTTATAAATTGCTATTTTGAATAAGTAGCTGTAGTTTTGCAAGGGTTAACTAGTCTTGGGCCACAAATTTGACACATGAAATCAGCAGAGGGTGGTCACTTACATATCACCCACTTGTATTTTGTTTGGCCCAACGCTGTTTTGGGCATGAAATACACTGGCAAAGTGGGCACACACAGCATATTTTGCCATTTTGAATAAGTAGCTGTAGTTTTGCAAGGGTTAACTAGTCTTGGGCCACAAATTTGACCCCTGAAATCAACAGAGAGTGGTCACTTGCATGTGACCCACTTGTATTTTGCCTGGCCCAATGCTGTTTTGGGCATGAAATACACTGGCAAAGTGGGCACACACACCATATTTTGCCATTTTGAATAAGTAGCTGTAGTTTTGCAAGGGTTAACTAGCCTTGGGCCACAAATTTGACCCCTGAAATCAGCAGAGGGTGGTCACTTACATATCACCCACTTGTATTTTGTTTGGCCCAACTCCGTTTTGGGCATGAAATACACTGGCAAAGTGGGCACACACACCATATTTTGCCATTTTGAATAAGTAGCTGTAGTTTTGCAAGGGTTAACTAGTCTTGGGCCACAAATTTGACACCTGAAATCAATAGAGGGTGGTCACTTACATATCACTCATTTGTATTTTGTTTGGCCCAACGCTGTTTTGGGCATGAAATACACTGGCAAAGTGGGCACACACACCATATTTTGCCATTTTGAATAAGTAGCTGTAGTTTTGCAAGGGTTAACTAGTCTTGGGCCACAAATTTGACCCCTGAAATCAGCAGAGGGTGGTCACTTACATATCACCCACTTGTATTTTGTTTGGCCCAACGCTGTTTTGGACATGAAATACACTGGCAAAGTGGGCACACACACCATATTTTGCCATTTTGAATAAGTAGCTGTAGTTTTGCAAGGGTTAACTAGTCTTGGGCCACAAATTTGACACCTGAAATCAATAGAGGGTGGTCACTTACATATCACTCATTTGTATTTTGTTTGGCCCAACGCTGTTTTGGGCATGAAATACACTGGCAAAGTGGGCACACACCATATTTTGCTATTTTGAATAAGTAGCTGTAGTTTTGCAAGGGTTAAATAGTTTTGGGCCACAAATTTTACCCCTGAAATCAACAGAGGGTGGTCACTTACATATCACCCACTTGTATTTTGCTTGACCCAATGCTGTTTTGGGCATGAAATACACTGGCAAAGTGGGCATAAACACCATTTTATAAATTGCCATTTTGAATAAGTAGCTGTAGTTTTGCAAGGGTTAACTAGTCTTGGGCCACAAATTTGACACATGAAATCAGCAGAGGGTGGTCACTTACATATCACCCACTTGTATTTTGTTTGGCCCAACGCTGTTTTGGGCATGAAATACACTGGCAAAGTGGGCACACACACCATATTTTGCCATTTTGAATAAGTAGCTGTAGTTTTGCAAGGGTTAACTAGTCTTGGGCCACAAATTTGACCCCTGAAATCAACAGAGAGTGGTCACTTGCATGTGACCCACTTGTATTTTGCCTGGCCCAATGCTGTTTTGGGCATGAAATACACTGGCAAAGTGGGCACACACACCATATTTTGCCATTTTGAATAAGTAGCTGTAGTTTTGCAAGGGTTAACTAGTCTTGGGCCACAAATTTGACACCTGAAATCAATAGAGGGTGGTCACTTACATATCACTCATTTGTATTTTGTTTGGCCCAACGCTGTTTTGGGCATGAAATACACTGGCAAAGTGGGCACACACCATATTTTGCTATTTTGAATAAGTAGCTGTAGTTTTGCAAGGGTTAAATAGTTTTGGGCCACAAATTTTACCCCTGAAATCAACAGAGGGTGGTCACTTACATATCACCCACTTGTATTTTGCTTGGCCCAATGCTGTTTTGGGCATGAAATACACTGGCAAAGTGGGCACACACACCATATTTTGCCATTTTGAATAAGTAGCTGTAGTTTTGCAAGGGTTAACTAGTCTTGGGCCACAAATTTGACCCCTGAAATCAGCAGAGGGTGGTCACTTACATATCACCCACTTGTATTTTGTTTGGCCCAACGCTGTTTTGGACATGAAATACACTGGCAAAGTGGGCACACACACCATATTTTGCCATTTTGAATAAGTAGCTGTAGTTTTGCAAGGGTTAACTAGTCTTGGGCCACAAATTTGACACCTGAAATCAATAGAGGGTGGTCACTTACATATCACTCATTTGTATTTTGTTTGGCCCAACGCTGTTTTGGGCATGAAATACACTGGCAAAGTGGGCACACACCATATTTTGCTATTTTGAATAAGTAGCTGTAGTTTTGCAAGGGTTAAATAGTTTTGGGCCACAAATTTTACCCCTGAAATCAACAGAGGGTGGTCACTTACATATCACCCACTTGTATTTTGCTTGACCCAATGCTGTTTTGGGCATGAAATACACTGGCAAAGTGGGCATAAACACCATTTTATAAATTGCCATTTTGAATAAGTAGCTGTAGTTTTGCAAGGGTTAACTAGTCTTGGGCCACAAATTTGACACATGAAATCAGCAGAGGGTGGTCACTTACATATCACCCACTTGTATTTTGTTTGGCCCAACGCTGTTTTGGGCATGAAATACACTGGCAAAGTGGGCACACACACCATATTTTGCCATTTTGAATAAGTAGCTGTAGTTTTGCAAGGGTTAACTAGTCTTGGGCCACAAATTTGACCCCTGAAATCAACAGAGAGTGGTCACTTGCATGTGACCCACTTGTATTTTGCCTGGCCCAATGCTGTTTTGGGCATGAAATACACTGGCAAAGTGGGCACACACACCATATTTTGCCATTTTGAATAAGTAGCTGTAGTTTTGCAAGGGTTAACTAGTCTTGGGCCACAAATTTGACACCTGAAATCAATAGAGGGTGGTCACTTACATATCACTCATTTGTATTTTGTTTGGCCCAACGCTGTTTTGGGCATGAAATACACTGGCAAAGTGGGCACACACCATATTTTGCTATTTTGAATAAGTAGCTGTAGTTTTGCAAGGGTTAAATAGTTTTGGGCCACAAATTTTACCCCTGAAATCAACAGAGGGTGGTCACTTACATATCACCCACTTGTATTTTGCTTGGCCCAATGCTGTTTTGGGCATGAAATACACTGGCAAAGTGGGCACACACACCATATTTTGCCATTTTGAATAAGTAGCTGTAGTTTTGCAAGGGTTAACTAGTCTTGGGCCACAAATTTGACCCCTGAAATCAGCAGAGGGTGGTCACTTACATATCACCCACTTGTATTTTGTTTGGCCCAACGCTGTTTTGGACATGAAATACACTGGCAAAGTGGGCACACACACCATATTTTGCCATTTTGAATAAGTAGCTGTAGTTTTGCAAGGGTTAACTAGTCTTGGGCCACAAATTTGACACCTGAAATCAATAGAGGGTGGTCACTTACATATCACTCATTTGTATTTTGTTTGGCCCAACGCTGTTTTGGGCATGAAATACACTGGCAAAGTGGGCACACACACCATATTTTGCTATTTTGAATAAGTAGCTGTAGTTTTGCAAGGGTTAAATAGTTTTGGGCCACAAATTTTACCCCTGAAATCAACAGAGGGTGGTCACTTACATATCACCCACTTGTATTTTGCTTGGCCCAATGCTGTTTTGGGCATGAAATACACTGGCAAAGTGGGCATAAACACCATTTTATAAATTGCTATTTTGAATAAGTAGCTGTAGTTTTGCAAGGGTTAACTAGTCTTGGGCCACAAATTTGACACCTGGAATCAGGAGCCTATCAATACAGTCTCTGCGTATAAAGCTTTTCTTAAATTCTGCAATGTAGTCTCTGCGGGCCTAGGGGGTAATTCAGACTGCATCACTGCAGCGGCAGCGATCGCAGTCTGAATTACTTTGTGAAGTGCGCCCTGCGCGTGCGCAATCCGGGAGCCCAGTGAGATTCTATCAGCATCTCAGGGCTTCGATCGCCTCTGCCTGATTGACAGGCAGAGGCGGTCATGTGGTGGGAAGGGGCATGCCACCGGCTTTAGAACCACGGTCCGGACAACGGAGGCCTGTCTGGACCGTTGGGGGGTGGCCCGAGGCAGCTGTGTGGTGTTACACACAGACTCTGCGACCCGGGATGTGGCGAGTAGCGGACTGCCAGCGTGCAGGAGCTTCGTTTGCAGGGAGTTACTCATCAGGTACAAAATCATCGACACCGTGCAATGGTTTTGTACCTGTGCGAGGGGGATGGGGGGGGCTAGGGCCGGTCATGCAGGGCGGACCAGCCCTGTGCTGGGCATCCACCCGCATGTCAGAGTACATGATTGTAGATGTGCTACATTTAGCACATCTGTGATTAGATCTTGTCTGGGGACTGTTTCCTCAGACATTCAGTGAATGATGCTGCCCTGTGGCAAATTCGCGCATGCACCTACGCAGTGGCGGAACAAGACCATGGTGGGCCGAGGTGCAACAAAATGCGTTGCCCCAGCCCGCCCAAGATCCAAAACGTGTGTCAAAAAATAGGGCATGGTCTCATTGAAAAGGGGTGTGGGCACACAATAGTACCACCAATTCAAATTATGCCACACAGTAGTGCAACCTTATTACATTACACCGATTTACATTACATTACACTGAACAGTAGTACTCCTTATATACATTACGCTACACAGTACTGCTCCTGAAACACGTTATGCCACACAGTATTGCTTCTTATACGCATTACGCCACATAGTAGAGCTCCTTCTACACGTTACGCCACACAGTAGTTCTTATACACATTACAACACACAGTAGTGCCTCTTATACATGTTACGCCACACAGTAGTATCTTAATATACGTTATACCACACAGTAGTGCTCCTGATACACGTTACTCCACCCAGTACTGTTCCTTATACATGTTACGCAACACAGTAGAGCTCCTTATACACGTTACAACACACTGTAATGGTCCTTATACACTTTACGCCACACAATAGTGCTCCTTATACACGTTACGCCACACAGTGGTGCTTCTTATAGACGTTACACCACACAGTAATACCCCTTATACAGGTTAAACCACACAGTAGAGCTCCTTATACACATTACGCCACACAGTAGAGCTCCTTTTACACGTAACGCCAATATAGTAGGCACTACGGTAAAGTTTTAGGGTTAGGCTGCTGGGGGGGGGGGGGTGAGGCACTGGGGTGGTGGCAAGGGTTAGGCTGTGGGGAGGGGTAAAGGTTAAGGTTAGCTACTAGGGAAAGGTTTAGGGATTAGGGATAATGGGGAAAATACTCACCAGAACACTGCTGAGACATCGCCAATGCAATGTGATCCAGAAAAAGGCACTGCTGTCACCGGTATAAAGTGCGAAACTGCTATATCACAAGGGACTGTTTGTTGACAGTTCTTTATGTCGACATAATGAATATCAATATGATAACTGTCGGCCAATTGTATCCAACTCCCACAAAAACTCAGAAGACTTCTCACTGTATAAAGATGGGACAATTCCTTTGTACAAGGATACACAAGGCCCATGGAGACAGATGTCCACACTATGCATCATGCAGCCAGCAGCAGCACATGCACCCTGGGTGACAACACATGACCCTGTGCCTGGCTGCCTTAGTGGGGTCACTCTATGCTGTGCTGTATGTTATATGTCACTGCACAGTCACCATTACTATTTGCAGAGAGACCAGCTTACTGTAACAACCCCGCCCACCACCTCCCAATCTCCGCCCCTTCAATGTAGGATCCGCCTCTTCGAGGTCCGCGATTCTGAGTTTGCAGGATGAAATGTACAATTAGAAAAATGTATAATAAAATAAAAATAAATAAACACACAGCTGCCTTACCGCCTTTACAAGGAATGCTGCTGCACTAACTCTACAGTTTAGCCGCATGGTCACGTGATGCTCCGGCTCCGGTAGCAAAAAGAAACAGCTGGGCTGCCCGTGAATGAGAGGGGAAGATGGCCCCTTCTCCTTCTCCAGACTCCTCCACTGCATCCTCCTCCCCCTCTGGCCAGACTGCAGCTCTGCACACCAGCTCAGCCTCATTCTGTTAAGGGGAAGCGGCGGCTTGCAGCGCGCCGGCAGGTGGCATGTAATGAGTCAGTCTCACTCATTGTAGTGCCTCCGGCTGTGGGCCCCTTCATCGTGGAGGGGCCCTGCCGGTTGCACCGCTGCAAGTTCCACCCCTGAACCTACGATAATAGCCCACCAGACCAAAGAATATACTGAGTTGCGACATACATTTTAGCTTAGGCCATGTGAAGACTGCTTCCACCTTGCCAGGTTGAGGTTTAACTTACCCTTGGCATACAATATACCCCAGATACTTTGCCTCCACAGATATGATGGCACACTTCTCCAGGTTAGCTGTGAACCCTTGTGCCTGTAGAGACTGTAACACTGCATCCACCTTTGGAAGGTGCGACTGGAACAAACCCACTGTGGTAGAGAAGGCTGTTGTTGCTTTGGCAGCTTCCATCAGAGGAATTTGCCAGTACCCCTTCAGTAAATCTAGCGTAGTTAGATACTGGCTTATTGCTAAGTTCATCAACCCGGGGCATAGGATAGGAATCAAACCGAGGAACTTTATTTAACTTTCTGAAGTCATTACAGAATCTCAAAGCTCCAAAAAGCTTGGGCTCTAAAAAAAATGGGATTATTCCATTCACTGTTTGACTACTCTATGACCCCCAAGCGCCGCATCACTTCCAGTTCCCGTTTTACTGCTGCCTGTTGGGCCTCAGATATACAATATTGCCTTTGTTTTATCACCCCCCTGGGTGGAGTAACATTGTCATGCTGTATGATTTGAGTTTTCCCCAGGAGGGCAGAGAACACAACCTGGTACTGTGCTACTAAGTTTACCACTTCTTGTTTCTGGATAGGACTCAAAGTTACTTCAGTAGGCACCTGACATTCTGGGGTTTTCATGGCCACTAAAGAGGGATGACTGGCACTTTCCAAGGCTTCAACAAATTCACATGGTAGACTTTTACCTCTTTCCTTCTACCTTCCTGCCGTACCTAGACACAAGTATCAGTACCTTGTTGCCCCTATTGAGAGTCCGGTTGACAGCAGTAACGCCATGACTGCGTTTTTGATCCTGTTGAGCTCTTGCCATATGCTTGGTCAGAAGTGGCGCAATTTGCCTTAGACAGCCATATAATTGGGACACAAACTGAACGATGTTAGGCTCTTGGGACGGGATCAGTACTAAATCCCGCAGGATGGGATCCCGGCGGTCGAAATACTGACACCGGAATTTCGACCACACAATCCCGACAGGGGTGGCGAGCAGAACGCAGCCCATTGTGGGCTCACTTTGCTCGCCACGCTGCAGGCACGGTGCTTTGCTATGCTCAGCACACTTTTATATTCTCCCTCTATGGGTGTTGTGGACACCCACGGAGGCAGAATATGTCGGGATTGTGCCGGTCGGGGTTCCGGCGTCGGTATTTCAACCGCCGGGATTCCGTCCGGCGGGATCTTAGCCGCATCCCCTTGGGACAATTGCTGCTCCCACCCATCTTTTAATAGATCTAGTATCCCTCTGCGTTGTCTACCATAGAGGAGTTTGAAGGGTCTAAACCCCATACAGTCTCTATATAAAGTCTCTATATAAATAAAGGATAATAATAATAATAATAATAAAAGAGGCTTGGGGTACCTCTCAAACTGCCAACATTAGCTAAGGTAAGAGTTGGTCCTAATCTCGCTTCTCCTGTGACACTGCCCTTTTCATCATCTGCATAAGGGTTCTGTTAAAGCATTCAACCAAGCCGTCTGTCTGCGGGTGGTAAACCGAAATGGTAATTCTATCCACCTTTAACAGGCGACACAGGTATTTCATTAATTTAGACACAAAAGGGGTACCTTAGTCGGTCAGGACCTCTATTGGTATTCCTAGACTGGTATACAGCATCAAGAACTCCTGGACAATAGTGCTAGATTTCATGTTACATAGTGGTATGGCCTCCGGGTACCCGGTGGAGTAGTCCACCGTCACCAATATATACTGATGCCCATGATCCGATTTTTCTACTGGCCCTATCAGATCTATAAAAATTGGCTCAATAGGCATGGAAATTATAGTCAGGAAAACCAAGGTCGCCCTAAATTCTGTCTGGGGTGCATTCTTTTAGTACACTGGGCATTCCTGACAATATTCTTTTACTGCAGCATGAATGCCTGGCCAGGAGAAACATAGCTGGATACGCTGGAGAGTTTTCCTCTCCCCTAAATGGCCACCCCATAAATGCATGTGAGCCGCCCTCAGTACCAGCTGCTCGTGTTTTCGGGGAATCAGCAACTGGTCTACCCTTTAATTTGCAAATAAGTTACAAGGTAAAAAAAAATGTTTTTCACATAAAGTAAGGTACACCTTCAGGTGGTAAAGCAGAGTTTACCTTACCATTTACCACTACCACATTTTAAAAAGTATTAGACAAGTTGTCATCGTTATGTTGATCTCGCCTAAAGTCCTGCAAAGACACTCTTTCGCAAATGGGGGACTAATGTGTCTCAATCTCACTGGCAAGAGAGGGGTTTACAGTCATACAACCTTGGCTTCCAGTAGATCTTGGCCCCTGCGACAGCTTAACCTTTGTCTGTCTGCCAATGTCATGCCAGGTAACAAACTCCTGCAACAGTGGGAAGTCCTGGCCCAGGATTAGTGGATAAAGAGGTTTGGAAGCTACTGTGACTACCATTTTTACTGGTCTTACTTTAATCACCACCGGCAGGTGCACTCATGGGCATTCTTCTATGTCACCAAGTATACATAGCATCTTTACCAGAAGCACAACCTGGCCAGACCCGGGAAGAACCAGGTTAGCAGAGATGATAGACAATTCATTGCCAGTATCAACCAAGGCCCAGATATCCCAGCCTTCAATCTGTACCATCAGATGAAATGGTAGTTTCAGCTGGGGAAATAATTCCAGGCGCCATACTGAATACAGGTTGTACTGTTTTCCCTGAGCTGCAATCCACTAGCTCACCCTGCTTTAGGAAGTACCGCTGTGCATGACTGGGCTCTTTGCACTCAAAACATATGACTGGAGATGGGCTGTTTGATTTAACAATGGGAATCTGGGTATTGGGCTTAGGTACTGGCTGTAACCCTTGCTTGGCTTTATTAAAATTTCCCAGGGTCAGGTACCTCTCAATCACCACTGCTAGCTCCTCAATTGTCTGGGGTCAGCCTGCAAAGGCCCAGTGTTTTACACCACGGTCTGATACCCGTATAGCCTGGTCTAGAGCCATCACTTCCACTACCCACTAAGAAGAATTTTTATCTGTAACCAGGTTTTACTCAGTTTGGCCAATTATGCCAGTTTGACCACTGGAGGCTCAGATGGGTTCAGCTGCAACTCATAATATTCTTGGGCTTTGCTGGGACTCGTCACCCCAATCCTGCTAAGTATAGCTTCCTTCAAGCAAGGATAAGAGCTGACTTCAGACAACTTTAACGCAACATAGGCTCTCTATGACTCCCCTGTGCGATAAGGAGCTAATCTAACCCTTGATTTCTGGTATCAAATATGTCGCCTAAGACTAGTTAACCCTTGCAAAAATACAGCTAAATATTCAAAATGGTAAATTATAATATGGTGGTTGTGCCTACTTTCCCAGCGTATTTCATTCACAAATCAATGTTGGGCCAAGCAGAATACAAGTGGGTGATATGTAAGTGACCACATTCTGTTGATTGCAGGTCTCACAATTGTGTCCCAAGACTAGTTAACTCTTGCAAAACTATAGCTACTTATTCAAAATGGTAAAATATGGTGTGTGGGCACACTTTGCCAGTGTATTTCATGCCCAAAACAGCGTTGGGCCAGGCAAAATACAAGTGGGTCACATGCAAGTGACCACTCTCTGTTGATTTCAGGGGTCAAATTTGTGGCCCAAGACTAATTAACCCTTGCAAAACTACAGCTACTTATTCAAAATGGCAATTTATAAAATGGTGTTTGTGCCCACTTTGCCAGTGTATTTCATGCCCAAAACCGCATTGGACCAAGCAAAATACAAGTGGGTCATATGTAACTGACCACCCTCTGTTGATTTCAGGTGTCAAATTTGTGGCCCAAGACTGGTTAACCCTTGCAAAACTACAGCTACTTATTCAAAATGGAAAATATGGTGTGTGTGCCCACTTTGCCAGTGTATTTCATGCCCAAAACAGCGTTGGGCCAAGCAAAATACAAGTGGGTGATATGTAAGTGACCACCCTCTGTTGATTTCAGGTGTCAAATTTGTGGCCCAAGACTGGTTAACCCTTGCAAAACTACAGCTACTTATTCAAAATGGAAAATAGGGTCTGTGTGCCCGCTTTGCCAGTGTATTTCATTCCCAAAACAGTGTTGGGCCAAACAAAATACAAGTGGGTCATATGTAACTGACCACCCTCTGTTGATTTCAGGTGTCAAATTTGTGGCCCAAGACTGGTTAACCCTTGCAAAACTACAGCTACTTATTCAAAATGGAAAATATGGTGTGTGTGCCCACTATGCCAGTGTATTTCATGCCCAAAACAGCGTTGGGCCAGGCAAAATACAAGTGGGTCACATGCAAGTGACCACTCTCTGTTGATTTCAGGGGTCAAATTTGTGGCCCAAGACTGGTTAACCCTTGCAAAACTACAGCTACTTATTCAAAATGGAAAATATGGTGTGTGTGCCCACTTTGCCAGTGTATTTCATGCCCAAAACAGCGTTGGGCCAGGCAAAATACAAGTGGGTCACATGCAAGTGACCACTCTCTGTTGATTTCAGGGGTCAAATTTGTGGCCCAAGACTAGTTAACCCTTGCAAAACTACAGCTACTTATTGAAAATAGCAAAACATGGTGTGTGTGTGCCCACTTTGCCAGTGTATTTCATGCCCAAAACAGCGTTGGGCCAGGCAAAATACAAGTGGGTCACATGTAAGTGACCACTCTCTGTTGATTTCAGGGGTCAAATTTGTGGCCCAAGACTAGTTAACCCTTGCAAAACTACAGCTACTTATTCAAAATGGCAATTTATAAAATGGTGTTTGTGCCCACTTTGCCAGTGTATTTCATGCCCAAAACAGCGTTGGGCCAAGCAAAATACAAGTGGGTCATATGTAAGTGACCACCCTCTGTTGATTTCAGGGGTCAAATTTGTGGCCCAAGACTAGTTAACCCTTGCAAAACTACAGCTACTTATTCAAAATGGCAATTTATAAAATGGTGTCTGTGCCCACTTTGCCAGTGTATTTCATGCCCAAAACAGCGTTGGGCCAAGCAAAATACAAGTGGGTCATATGTAAGTGACCACCCTCTGTTGATTTCAGGTGTCAAATTTGTGGCCCAAGACTGGTTAACCCTTGCAAAACTACAGCTACTTATTCAAAATAGCAAAACATGGTGTGTGTGCCCACTTTGCCAGTGTATTTCATGCCCAAAACAGCGTTGGGCCAGGCAAAATACAAGTGGGTCACATGCAAGTGACCACTCTCTGTTGATTTCAGGGGTCAAATTTGTGGCCCAAGACTAGTTAACCCTTGCAAAACTACAGCTACTTATTCAAAATGGCAATTTATAAAATGGGGTCTGTGCCCACTTTGCCAGTGTATTTCATGCTCAAAACAGCGTTGGGCCAAGCAAAATACAAGTGGGTCATATGTAAGTGACCACCCTCTGTTGATTTCAGGTGTCAAATTTGTGGCCCAAGACTGGTTAACCCTTGCAAAACTACAGCTACTTATTCAAAATAGCAAATCATGGTGTGTGTGCCCACTTTGCCAGTGTATTTCATGCCCAAAACAGCGTTGGGCCAAGCAAAATACAAGTGGGTCATATGTAACTGACCACCCTCTGTTGATTTCAGGTGTCAAATTTGTGGCCCAAGACTAGTTAACCCTTGCAAAACTACAGCTACTTATTGAAAATGGCAAAATATGGTGTGTGTGCCCACTTTGCCAGTGTATTTCATGCCCAAAACAGCGTTGGGCCAGGCAAAATACAAGTGGGTCACATGCAAGTGACCACCCTCTGTTGATTTCAGGTGTCAAATTTGTGGCCCAAGACTAGTTAACCCTTGCAAAGCTACTGCTACTTATTCAAAATGGAAAATATGGTGTGTGTGCCCACTTTGCCAGTGTATTTCATGCCCAAAACAGCGTTGGGCCAAGCAAAATACAAGTGGGTCATATGTAAGTGACCACACTCTGTTGATTTCAGGTGTCAAATTTGTGGCCCAAGACTAGTTAACCCTTGCAAAACTACAGCTACTTATTCAAAATAGCAAAACATGGTGTGTGTGGCCACTTTGCCAGTGTATTTCATGCCCAAAATGCGTTGGGCCAAGCAAAATACAAGTGGGTCATATGTAACTGACCACCCTCTGTTGATTTCAGGGGTCAAATTTGTGGCCCAAGACTAGTTAACCCTTGCAAAACTACAGCTACTTATTCAAAATAGCAAAACATGGTGTGTGTGGCCACTTTGCCAGTGTATTTCATGCCCAAAATGCGTTGGGGCAAGCAAAATACAAGTGGGTCATATGTAACTGACCACCCTCTGTTGATTTCCGGTGTCAAATTTGTGGCCCAAGACTGGTTAACCCTTGCAAAACTACAGCTACTTATTCAAAATAGCAAAACATGGTGTGTGTGCCCACTTTGCCAGTGTATTTCATGCCCAAAACAGCGTTGGGCCAAGCAAAATACAAGTGGGTGATATGTAAGTGACCACCCTCTGTTGATTTCAGGTGTCAAATTTGTGGCCCAAGACTGGTTAACCCTTGCAAAACTACAGCTACTTATTCAAAAAGGAAAATATGGTGTGTGTGCCCGCTTTGCCAGTGTATTTCATGCCCAAAACAGTGTTGGGCCAAACAAAATACAAGTGGGTCATATGTAACTGACCACCCTCTGTTGATTTCAGGTGTCAAATTTGTGGCCCAAGACTGGTTAACCCTTGCAAAACTACAGCTACTTATTCAAAATTGAAAATATGGTGTGTGTGCCCACTTTGCCAGTGTATTTCATGCCCAAAACAGCGTTAGGCCAGGCAAAATACAAGTGGGTCACATGCAAGTGACCACTCTCTGTTGATTTCAGGGGTCAAATTTGTGGCCCAAGACTAGTTAACCCTTGCAAAACTACAGCTACTTATTCAAAATAGCAAAACATGGTGTGTGTGTGTGCCCACTTTGCCAGTGTATTTTATGCCCAAAACAGCGTTGGGCCAAGCAAAATACAAGTGGGTCATATGTAACTGACCACCCTCTGTTGATTTCAGGTGTCAAATTTGTGGCCCAAGACTGGTTAACCCTTGCAAAACTACAGCTACTTATTCAAAATAGCAAAACATGGTGTGTATGCCCACTTTGCCAGTGTATTTCATGCCCAAAACAGCGTTGGGCCAGGCAAAATACAAGTGGGTCACATGCAAGTGACCACTCTCTGTTGATTTCAGGGGTCAAATTTGTGGCCCAAGACTAGTTAACCCTTGCAAAACTACAGCTACTTATTCAAAATGGCAATTTATAAAATGGTGTTTGTGCCCACTTTGCCAGTGTATTTCATGCCCAAAACAGCGTTGGGCCAAGCAAAATACAAGTGGGTCATATGTAAGTGACCACCCTCTGTTGATTTCAGGGGTCAAATTTGTGGCCCAAGACTAGTTAACCCTTGCAAAACTACAGCTACTTATTCAAAATGGCAATTTATAAAATGGTGTCTGTGCCCACTTTGCCAGTGTATTTCATGCCCAAAACAGCGTTGGGCCAAGCATAATACAAGTGGGTCATATGTAAGTGACCACCCTCTGTTGATTTCAGGTGTCAAATTTGTGGCCCAAGACTGGTTAACCCTTGCAAAACTACAGCTACTTATTCAAAATAGCAAAACATGGTGTGTGCCCACTTTGCCAGTGTATTTCATGCCCAAAACAGCGTTGGGCCAAGCAAAATACAAGTGGGTCATATGTAACTGACCACCCTCTGTTGATTTCAGGTGTCAAATTTGTGGCCCAAGACTAGTTAACCCTTGCAAAACTACAGCTACTTATTGGAAATGGCAAAATATGGTGTGTGTGCCCACTTTGCCAGTGTATTTCATGCCCAAAACAGCGTTAGGCCAGGCAAAATACAAGTGGGTCACATGCAAGTGACCACTCTCTGTTGATTTCAGGGGTCAAATTTGTGGCCCAAGACTAGTTAACCCTTGTAAAACTACAGCTACTTATTCAAAATAGCAAAACATAGTGTGTGTGTCCACTTTGCCAGTGTATTTCATGCCCAAAACAGCGTTGGGCCAAGCAAAATACAAGTGGGTCATATGTAAGTGACCACCCTCTGTTGATTTCAGGTGTCAAATTTGTGGCCCAAGACTGGTTAACCCTTGCAAAACTACAGCTACTTATTCAAAATAGCAAAACATGGTGTGTGTGCCCACTTTGCCAGTGTATTTCATGCCCAAAACAGCGTTGGGCCAGGCAAAATACAAGTGGGTCACATGCAAGTGACCACTCTCTGTTGATTTCAGGGGTCAAATTTGTGGCCCAAGACTAGTTAACCCTTGCAAAACTACAGCTACTTATTCAAAATGGCAATTTATAAAATGGTGTTTGTGCCCACTTTGCCAGTGTATTTCATGCCCAAAACAGCGTTGGGCCAAGCAAAATACAAGTGGGTCATATGTAAGTGACCACCCTCTGTTGATTTCAGGGGTCAAATTTGTGGCCCAAGACTAGTTAACCCTTGCAAAACTACAGCTACTTATTCAAAATGGCAATTTATAAAATGGTGTCTGTGCCCACTTTGCCAGTGTATTTCATGCCCAAAACAGCGTTGGGCCAAGCATAATACAAGTGGGTCATATGTAAGTGACCACCCTCTGTTGATTTCAGGTGTCAAATTTGTGGCCCAAGACTGGTTAACCCTTGCAAAACTACAGCTACTTATTCAAAATAGCAAAACATGGTGTGTGTGCCCACTTTGCCAGTGTATTTCATGCCCAAAACAGCGTTGGGCCAAGCAAAATACAAGTGGGTCATATGTAACTGACCACCCTCTGTTGATTTCAGGTGTCAAATTTGTGGCCCAAGACTGGTTAACCCTTGCAAAACTACAGCTACTTATTCAAAATGGAAAATATGGTGTGTGTGCCCACTTTGCCAGTGTATTTCATGCCCAAAACAGCGTTGGGCCAGGCAAAATACAAGTGGGTCACATGCAAGGGACCCTACTCTGTTGATTTCAGGTGTCAAATTTGTGACAGAAGACTCATTAACCCTTGCGAAACTGAATAAGAAGCTGGAGTTCGAATAATTAGTGAATAAGAAGCTGGAGCTTGAATAAGAAGTGAATAAGAAGCTGGCCGAATAAGAAGCTAACTTCAGCCTCGTCCCAAACAGCTCTGTACTATAGCCACACCAGCTTTCTTAGGGCACTACCAAAACCCGGAGATCTTAGCTTAACACCAACACAAGATAAGGTGGACAAGTGGTGCTGTGCTAGCTAAGCACAATGTGCATCAAGTGCCAACAAATGAGTACTAACCAACTTAACTTATATGGCGATATATTGAAATCAAATGGCGGCACGTACAAAAATTTCCCACAGGCGAGCATAATGCGAGAACATCATGATATATAACAGAATAAGAGGATCGCTACCACTGGCGTTACTCTGGCAAACATGAGCGCCCAGGACACTTTCGCCCGTCCGTGCCATTATACACAGTCTGGCGCGCAGCTTGATGACGTCACGTCACAGTCGCGCTTAAGTTTTCCCTGCGCATGCGTGCTGCCCTCTTTTCTGGTGGTGAAGATGGCGGGGACAGAGTGAGTAACCCATGGCCTCCGTGTGATCCGCTGTCATCCTCCGGTCATGTCGCCTCTCCGCGCGTTTCCATCAGCAGCGCCGGTCCCCGAGTGTGCGGGGAGCAGGCAGCGCAGAGTATTGTGCCGTCCGGCTCCAGATCCATAGGGGATGCGTGAGCCCGGCCTGTGTTGTGGCCTGGTGGGAGCCGACATCCGGGGAGCCTGTGGCTATCGGCACCGGGCGCTGCTGCCTTCTCTGGGGGGCAGTGATGTTGTCTCTGTGCCACAGTGCTGGCTGTTAAGGCTTACAGCAGAGACCGGGCCCGTGTTCCTCTCACTCCGCTAAATAAAGCCATATACCTCGGGTATTGTTTCTGGACTTAACACTGTGAATCATGTAATGACCGAGACAGGGCTAGGCTTACTGTGGGACTACAGATCCCAGAATGCTCTGCCACAGTTAAATCTTTTCCTAGCAGTAAATCAGTGGCAGGGCATGCTGGGATGTGTAGTACCACAGACAGCCTATCCCTATACTAGGATATGCAGGTAAATATTTATCATCTTGCCACAGAGACTAATTTCCTCTGCATACAGACACGCTCATGCTTACAGTGGTGTGAGGAGCCACACTCTGTCCCACTTATGCTGGGTGCTCCTCTGCTAGTATTAGGACTGGGGAGGGAACCTATCTGTGCACCTGAGAATCACCCAAACGTATGTTCCCCATTGCAGGGAGAAGAAGAAGCTGCCGTCCGTTCCAGAAAGCCTTTTAAAAAGGCGAAAAGCCTTCGCGGCAGCAAAGGTCCGAAGGGTCAAGCGAATTCTGACCACAAAAAAGGTGAGCTTTTTTTTAGTCTCGATATGAAATAGGTAAGATTAATGTAGGCGTTCCATATTACTGTGAGTGTGCTGCTGTGCGTGGTATCTTGTGGTGTGAATGTCTGGCGCTACGGTATGTATCTTGTATGGCTAGGTTTGTGTATTTACTTGATTATTTGTAATGCAGGTCCGTAAAGAAAAAAGGAAGATAATCTACAAGCGGGCAGAGGGCTACTACAAGGAATACAGGCAGATGGCCAGGCGCGAAATTCGCCTGGCCAGAATGGCCCGAAAGGCCGGAAGCTATTATGTCCCTGCTGAACCTAAGTTGGCATTTGTTGTTCGAATCAGAGGGTAAGAAACCATATTGGAATATACAGCTTACTGATAATCACATGATGCATGGGTTTAAGTGGGTTATTTACGTTTTATTTTCTCCATGCAGCAGTTTTTCCTGGTCTCTGTTGGATCTGTAATACAGATGCTCCTTTCTTCAGCAAAGGCTGCAAGAAACATGAGCTAAGGGAACAAGGGTTGTGTGGACTGGCACCAACTAGAGGGAGAGACTATCTTAGAAAAAATATCTTCATACTTTGTGTTTAAATTCATCGGTAAATGAAGTCCTAAGCCTGACGGAGCAATAGTTTCTTCTACACTAGTATGTCTAATGATTTAAAAGTACTATACAGTTGGGAATGGCTAGTACTGTATACAGAACTTGTGGCAGTCTGGGAGGAGAGAGACTGCAACCCGGCTAATGGTCCCAAATAACAATTACTTGTAGGTGTTGCAAACCCTTTAATGTGTTTATTTGCTAAATATATCTCGCACGTGTAGTGATTGCGCATAGCAAAAAAAAAAATTGTAAGTCCCAGGTGTCCCCTCACTTTAAAAATAAAATAAAAAATAATGGTGTTCCTACTATGCTGTTTCTAGGTCCCATCACATATTATGGGGAGTGAAGAAAAGTAGCAGCTGGGGGGCAGTGCTGGTGGTAGAGGGCAGTTGGGTGGTAGTGCTGGTGGTAGAGGGCAGTCAGTGCTGGGGGTAAGTGCAGATAGCAGTTTGGACAGTGCTGAGGGGCAAGGCGTAGGTTAGGGACAGGTGGTGCTGGGGATAGGCAAGGGGGTAAGGGTAGATAACTGGGGCAGTACAGGGGGCAAGTAGGAGGTTAGAGGAAGGAGATGATGGGGGTAAGGATGGAAAACAGCAGGGGATCACTGCCTGGTGCCCACTGCTACTCGGAGTTCTGAACCTCTGCTCACTTTTACATGCTGTCTGCCTGGAGTGGCGCACTGGGAGGGAGGTCTCGAACAGTGACTGGATGGGGGGGGGCATTGAGGATCTTTCTCGGCTAATGCGCATATAGGTCAGTGAAAGGCAGCACCTCCTCTGGGAGTTGCTAATTTTTTTTAAAACTGGGTCCCTCGGCCTGTAGTGTGTAAAAACTCGCTATAGCACATATTTTGTAATCACGGATGTGTCCATTTTATTTGTGAACCCTGCATTGACAAAAGCATATTTTAGAGAAACAACTGTCTCAAACTATTGTTCATCCAGGAGCCCTATAATAGTTGGACCCTCACAAACATCACAAGGTTGCTTTATGAAACCACCTGTTGTGTAGCAGTACTGACTGAAATGCTCTTGCTGCAAGTCGGACTTTTCCATTAACTTTTTTTTTTTTCCCCCCCCTTTCCTCAGCATCAATGGGGTCAGCCCAAAGGTTCGCAAAGTGTTGCAACTCCTCCGGCTACGTCAGATCTTCAACGGCACTTTTGTAAAACTCAACAAGGCTTCTATCAATATGTTGAGATTGGTAGAGCCCTACATTGCCTGGGGGTGAGTATCTGCTGGCTGGAATCTGATCAAGAAATGTAAAATCCTCTATCCAGCGCTAAATTAACACCTCAGGAGTAGTTAATACAGGCTGTTATCTTGCAATCTATAGAAGTCCCTATTTAAACTACCGTCATAATTTCATGTTAACGAACAGGCTTTTATCTGAGAACTGCGCACTGTCTTCTCCTAATGTAGCAGTTATAGGCGCACAGTACTTCTGGATTTATACTCTAATAATTTCCCACAGACAGCTCAGCCCTTAATTCAACCTAGGCTGTGATCATAAGTGACCAAGCTGAGGTAAATTGCATATTCCTGTAATCTTTGAGTTGCCCCGTTTACTATCTTTCACTTGTTCATGTGACATTACTGATAGTGAATTAGTCAGTGTGATACTTGATAGAGCTATAAAACTGATTTCAACATATTATGGTTCTTGTGAGGTTATTAAACAATCTGTGGGTTCAATATTGCCAGTTTGTGTAGGCCCTCATGTCCCTTGCTACTTGCAGTGGCCCCTTTACTCGCTCAACGGACACGAGTGCATGCAGACTGAAGATAGGAAAAATCTTAATTTTTCCAAGGCAGATTAAATTATTGCAAAAAAATTAAACGTATACTTTGGCTATGTTTTAACAACTTGGTCGCATGAGAGCTGCAGCTGCGCCTCCACCCAGTTTCTCCCTGTTCCCAGGCAGCATTGAAATGGGCTACCCCTCCACACACACAATGCCCACCTTCTGCTGCCTGCTGTTCTTGTAGGACTGCGACACCCTGTGAGAGGTGTAATTGGGAGAGGGGGGGTTTTACAGTTACATTAAAGATCTTGTATGTCTGCGTAGGTGTACCACCGTAAAGTCTTATTTTTAATGTAGAATTTTCCCATTGAAAAATAAAATCAATCTATTTAAACCTGACTTATAATTGACAAATCTGCATATGTTAATAAAATTACACTGAAACAGATATAGATATTTGCATAATATGATAAATTCAGCAATTCCCCCCCATCCCCTCCCAATTTTTAGCTGGGTTTATAAGAGGTTACCATGGGGAATATCTTGGGACAGCAGCTGCCTGTGGCAGTGACTTGCCAGATTCTCGTTCTTGTCACCCTAGAACACAGTCGCGCTTTTAAAATAATTTTTTTTTAAAAATACTGAAATTGACAGTCTGAACTGATTGGTGAATGCAACAGACTGTTGTGTACCTGGCCTGCAATTTGTGGTATGCAAATAAATGGTTCTAGAGAAGTTGATGGTGTGATGGTCCTGCGCCCCTTCAGATCTCGTAGGACCTCTTTAAAAATGCCTTAAACAGCAAGTTGATGTCCTAATTGGTTCTACATCCCATGCATGGATTTTATCATGTGTGGTTGTCTGGTTAGGGACTCTGGGGCAGATGTATTAAGCCTGGATAAATGTAAGGTGATAATGCACAAGCCAGTCATTACAGGTTTGAAAAATGACAGGAGCTGATTGGTTGGTGCGTTATCACCTTCCACTTGTCAATGCTTTATTACTTCTCCAGGCTTAATACATCTGCCCCTCTGTTTTTAGCTGGGGGGTACTTCGATACTCTTGCATATGCCAACAGATTCCTTTTTGGGGGGGCATTTTAGGAGATGAGGGTTTAGCTTATGCGATTTGATTGAATCGTGTGGTCTCATAAATGTATACTTAAAGTTAAATGATTGTGTTCTATAGGTACCCCAATCTGAAGTCTGTGAAGGAGCTCATCTACAAGCGTGGATACCTGAAGATCAGAAAGCAGCGTATTCCCTTGACTGACAACTCTCTGATTGAGAAGCACCTTGGTAAGTTCTAGGGAGAGATTAGTATGGAGTAGCACAAGTACCTTTTTGCATTACTTGGTGTAACCCATTTAGGAGTGAGAGACATAACAGAACACACTCCTAGCCCTCTGGAGTATCTGGGTACTAAATTAGGGGGATATCCATTTTTCCCAATTTTTTATTTATTTATTTATTTACAAGCTATCCAGATTGATCTCCTGTAAAAAAACAAAAACCCTTTCTCCCGAAAACACACATGTTCAGTGAAACCTGTATATTTTCAGTAGATACAGCCCAGTTTTCACATGAAAACTGGTCTGTTTCCGGGATTTTGACCGCGGACAACCTGCATCGTATCATGCCAGCTGCAGCAGGCTGGAACTACAGGCATGGCGCCGCGGTCCGGAAGCTACCACTCGGTACAGTGACCCCCGGCGCGGAAGCTGAGGCAGCACCGTGACCCCCTCCTCCCCCGGCAGCGGTCACATGATGAGGGAGCGCCCATGTGACCAGGGTAGTCGGAGGAGTAGCGATGCACCGGGAGCTGTCAGCCGCCGGCTCCCTGGTGCAGCATCAGATCAGCCCTGCTCATGCTAGCTTATCGAGGGTAATAGGATAGCCCCCGGCGGGACAATTAGCCCCAGTAATTTACTGGGGCTAATTGGATATCCCCCTTAGACCTAGTATAGAACTATGAGCATAGACTTAAATTGAAATTGGATTTGACTTTAGTTGCTGCTTGTCTGACAGTCATACTGCAGCATTTATTTATTGCTGAATTATTTTATTTGATGAATTAAATGAAATGTACTGTAAAAGATGCTACAGTTAGCTCTTCAAACATGTTCTAGCTATAGTTTGTAGCTTGTGACTGGAATTAGACTAACATCTAAAGTATGTAATTTTTTTTGTCTAACAATACTTGATCTTGGCATGGTCCCCCCATTAACTGCATAATTAGAGGGAAATTACAGGGATGGTTTGACTTCAGACCTTGGGTAATGGTGTCGAAAAGATACTTTTCTTGAGCGATGCGGCCTTCTGACATTGTTGCAAGAGATTTTTTTTTTTAAATATACACATTGGGGACATATTACTGAAGTACTTGACCCTGAAAAACCTAAGGTGCAGACACACGGTGCGATTCTGGCTAAATGCCGATTTTGACTTTGTGATTTCCCTTTAACTCCCTGGAGCCCAGAACCACCGATATTGACTATACACACAGTGCAATTTTAACTATGTACAATTCTATATACAATTTTGACTATACTGGAAACTAGATTGTACACAGTAGTCAAAATTGCCATGATACTGACCACACGGGAGCGTGCATACATATCGCAAGCTGTATACACACTATGTTGTCGATTCAATTCACCGACCGTTGAATAGCTCCCGGCGCTATTCAATTCAGTGCCAAGTGACACTCATTGTTGAGAATTCTTCTCACCCCCGGTGGATGAGAGGAAATCCGACAAAAGTGCTGCCGCGCGACCGGCGTGAGGCGGATTCTGTCGCGAATCAGCATCGTGGTGGGGAGTTAAGTCGGAGAATGCCCGTTCTCCTGACAAAACAACCTGTTAAGTCCGGGAGAACGGGCATTCGCCGACTTAACTTGAGCTGAATTGAATAGCGCCGGGAGCTTATTCCTGGCACTATTCAACTGTTGGTGAATTGAATTGACCCCTATGTGCTAACTATTCTTATGATTTTGACTATATAGTCAAAATCGTAAACGCATTGCACCGTGTGTGTATACACATCAAGGGATAAAAACAATGTGTGTATTTTTCATTTTTTTATTTGCTTTGACATGTAACATTAGAGGACTGTCTGCTAACCTGAATATCTTAATTGTTAATAGGCAGGCGTGGCATAATCTGTGTTGAAGATCTGATCCATGAGATCTACACAGTTGGCAAAAACTTCAAATCCGCAAACAACTTTCTCTGGCCCTTCAAGCTGTCTTCTCCCAGGGGTGGCATGAAGAAGAAAACCACACACTTTGTGGAAGGTGGCGATGCTGGTAACCGGGAGGACCAGATCAACAGACTGATCAGGAAGATGAACTAAAAGGTGACCTACACATCTACAGACCAGAATTGCATTTGCAGGGATTATGACAACTCAGAGTAGTCATGTTAAACGGGTTAATCTTCCATAAACTGTACAATTCCAGGAGTTATGCCGTCTGTGTTGCTATCCTTCAATCATAATTACCTGTGTGATACAATGCTGGCTGTCCTCGGAAGATGTCTGTAATAGTGTTATGTAGTGCTGCATACAGGGGTGTGTTAAGAGGAGGTGACCCATGTGCAGTCTCAGTCTGGGCCCTCTCTCTTTCCGGCAGCGCAGTCTGAGTGATGGCGCTAGTACACTCTTGCGCTGTGCCAGTCTACTGCGCAGGGCCCTTGAGAAATGGCATGGTGGCCATTTCCTGGCAATTCCTTTATTGCACAAAATGACATGGAAGAGACTGCAGCTGCCTCAGCAATGGCGGTACTGTGGAGAGGAGCATACTGAAGGAATGGGTGAAGTTTGGGTCCCCTGGACACTGCGCATACTGCACCCATTATAGATATGCCAGGGCTGCTGCATAACAGGCAGAGCGTATTTGTATTTAACCACATCGCTGCGGATCACCAACTCAACTCTTCATCCGCCGTGAAGTGCCCCCGCTAACCTATCTTCTCGCCAGTGATTAGTGCTGTGCAGTGACTTCAGAGTGCAGGTAGAATTGAGAGGTCAAAAAACCTGCTCCAATTCCTGTATACAATTTAAACTAGTCCTGGTTTTGAACTGGTCATTAAAATTGTAAAATGCAAAGTCATTTACTGGCAGTGTATAAATAAATGTAAACAAACTAAAGTCTAATAAGTGATTCTATATTCCAGTCCCCCATATACTGCTAACAGGGCATGGTTTTTGGACTTCTGTAATTGTGCATGGATGAGGTAATCTATCTTGCAGGGTCAGTAATTACCCCACCTGCTTCCACAGACAGAAGTCCTCAAAATATGACCTGTTGGGAAAACAAGGGCTGATGTTGAGTACCACGGACTTAGAACAGTTCTGTAATGAAGCTGGCAATGCCATGACTTTGTAGGCTGCAGGGCATGGGGCTGCATGTTGCCAGTCATGATCTGTGACTTGAACAGTGATGTAGTCTGGATGACTGTGGCGTCCGTGCACTAAGTGTTGGATGAGGGTCCTTCTTTTACTCGGCAGGCTGTTTCAGTGCTAGCTCTCCCATTCCTGTACAGGTGCAGAATCACAGTAAGAGACTTGGAGCCCGATTTCATAGATATATAGTATTCCCCAGCCGTAGGGAAGCAGCTGGGCAATACTGTACGACCAAGAGCATGAACAGTCAGAAAGACACCACCTGCCAGCTCTGATCGGAGTACTGCATCCAAAGATGCATCGTCTGATCGCCATTGCAGGCGCTCAACTGGGGCCAGGAAGTCTGCATCCAAATACAGAGAATGGCCTGGCACTTGGATGAACTGGGGTGACACCCCCATCTCCTCCCATTTTTGTGTAGAACTGTGGCTGAGTCCCGCAAACTCCAACATGTCAATCATGCTGCCTGTAAGGCTACGGCCACACATAGCGGCCAAGCGGGACCTGCTTGACCGGAAGAACGCCCACACGTGCGCCAGTCCCACCGCCGCTGTATCCAACCGCAGCATTCTGCGGTTGAGCCGGATGCAGGGCGATGGGTTTTCAAGGTAAACACGTACATTTCAATGTGAAATCCCGTGTGTCACTGGCCGGATGCTGTTCTGTGGTATCCTGCAGAACAGGATCCGTGTGCACACAACCCCTCCTGGCCTAGCAGGCCCCATTCAGCATGACCTGCTAGGCTGCTATGTGGCCGTAGCCTAAGGGGGGCAATCACGCAGGGCTGCAAATGCACAGATTGGGTCTTGCGCCAACCGACAAACATCGGGTTAGCACATAAACCATCTGTTTTACAAACTAACCTGAATCTGGCTTTGTCCTCTACTTTTTCACCTATATGTTCTGGACACTAACCTAAATGTGGTGTGAGCTTCAGCTGTCTGCAGCATTGTTATTGCTTGACAGAGCTTCTTCACATGAACAATTGATTCAAATCAAGTTTATATCCAGATGGTTATCTTAATAGAAAATAAAATAATAATGGTAAAGAACATACCAAAAGGACATGTCACTGGAAGAAACTGAAATAAGACCTAAGGTCTTCAAATGTGTTGACTTTTTAGACTTGCAGCTTGCGAGTGTTTTGTATTGCATGGAGTTTATACTTTCAGCCTGCCTTTGAGTATACACAACTATTTTGTGGCTTGCACTCTACCAGTGTACTTTCCAGTCCCACATCTGCTAATATGTAAAAGGTTTTTGTATATTGCTGACTTTTTTAAATTTTATTTTTCTTTCTAGGTTTCCCATTGACGCTTCCCACTCTGGCCTGTTAATAATAAAATCCAGTTACAAAATGTGCTTGGTCCTGGTCGTCATTCTGAGATGTGGGGACTCCGTCAGATCTCAGTGTTGCTAGTTGTGAATAGTGGTATTTCCTATGAGCTGGGACCCCTGAATGTTCTCACCATGTCCATGGAGTTCTGCTTATTTTTTGCCCCTTTCACACTGCGCAGATAACCCGGTATTGACCCGGCATATTGCCGGGTCGACGCTGGTCAGTGTGTGTTGTGAAAGCACCATTGTTGAAATCCTGGATCGCCTGACCCGGTGATTCAACTCGGGAATAAAGCAGTATTATTCCTGGGTTGAATACCGTGGCAGTGTAAACTGGTTCCCAGGTCAATGGGACCTGTTCACTAGATAGGGAAAGACGGCATGGAGATGAGCTCCTCTCCCAGCACCACTCCCCGCCGCTGTGGCAACCGGTCCGGCATACTGACTGGTCGGTTAGCCTCCTGTTGGGGTCCAATGCCGGATCCCACCTGGGAAGGACCCGTTTCCAGTTCCCGGGTGAGATCTGGCATTGGCGATGTGAAAGGGGGTATATGTAGTTGAATTCTCCTTTAAGGTTATTTTCGTGTAACCCAATATTTGGTGAAAATTAAAATTGTAGTCCAGTTAATTTGGGAGTAAACATTTAAGTCTGTCACTATAGTAGCTTTGTTTCTGCTGCGGGGTACACTGGGCTCCACAGGGAATTACATTGGGGTGTAGAGTAGGATCTTGATCCGAGGCACCAACAGACTCAAAGCTTTGACTGTTCCCAGAATGCATAGTGCTGCCTCCTCTATAACCCCGCCTCTGTGCACAGGAGCTCAGTTTTGTAGTTGGTGCCATGCAGTAAGCAGGCATATACAACAGGGGGCCTGCTCCTGCAGCCCTGAGAAGAAGCTTTTAAAGAAAAATAGGTTACGCCATATCCTTCAAGAATTGTCCTCCTCATCGATTTTGCCTGACAGACGTCCCTTCGGATCAGGTGAAGGCAAAAACTCTTCGGTGGTACAGTCCCTCCTGGACACAGGAGTGGTAGTACAGGTGCCTCTGGCTCAGAGAGGCAAGGAGTACTATTCACCCGCTGTTCCTAGTCCCGAAACCGAATTGGGTCCTCCTGGCCCATTCTCAACCTCAAGCCCTTGAACAAATTTGTGAGGGTCTCCAAGTTTTGTATGGAAACTCTTTGCTCTATTGTTCTGGCCTTGAAAACTGGGGATTATATGGTATCCCTGGACATACAGGATGCTTACCTGCATATTCCCATTGCAGTGTCGCATCAACACTACCTGAGGTTTGCGGTTGGCAACCTCCATTACCAATTTTGGGCGTTACCTTTTGGTTTGACCACGGCTCCACGAGTCTTCACCAAGGTCATGGTGGTTATGATGGCTGTGCTCTGCCATCAAGGGGTCAGGATCCTACCGTACCTGGATGACTTGTTGATCCTGGCAAATTCCCCAGAAATTCTCCTACGCTATCTGGATCTGACTATCCAGTTTCTGCAAGCCCATGGGTGGCTCATCAACTGGAAGAAATCTTCCCTGGTCCCTGCTCAGAGCATGGTGCACCTGGGGGCGTTGTTGGACACTCATAACCAGCGGTTGTTCTTGTCTCAGGAGAAAGTCCTGAAGCTTCAGGACAGGATTTGATGCTTCCTATCTCGTCCTCAAGTGTTGATACATTCGGCAATGCAAGTGCTAGGTCTCATGGTGTCCGCTTTCGACATGGTGGCGTACACTCCATTCCATTCCTGCCCTCTGCAGAAACTGGTTCTTGCCAAGTGGGACGGCCTGCCTCACCGGATCAGGTCTCAAATGATCTCCTTGTCTCCGGAGGTCCGTCTGTCACTGAGCTGGTGGCTTCAGGACCAACTATTGAGCAGGGGTCGTCCCTTCTGGATCTCCAACTGGGTTCTTCTGACGATGGATGCCAGTCAGAAGTTGGGGCGCGGTGTTGGAGCAACACTCCCTTCAGGGTCTGTGGACCAAGGAGGAGTCTCTCCTCCCGATTAACTTTGCGGGCAGTGTTCAACTCATTGAACTTGGCCCAGCATTTAATACAGAACAAACCTGTTCAAGTACAGTCAGACAGCGCCCATCAAGGCGGCACTCGAAGCCGCATGGCAATGAGGGAAGTATCACGCATTCTTCAGTGGGCGGAACACCATATGCCAGCCATATCGGCAGTGTTCATTCCGGGGGTCCTAAACTGGGAAGCGGACTTTCTCAGTCGTCGGGACGTACATGGTGGAGAATGGAGCCTCCATCCAGATGTTTCAACTTCTTGTGCAGAAGTGGGGCCTTCCAGATGTGGTCCTGCTGGCATCTCGACACAATCAAAAGGTTCCGGTCTTCGGAGCAAGGACAAGGGATCCTCAAGCAGCGTTCGTGGACGCACTGGCAATTCCATGGAACTTTTGGCTGCCATACGTGTTCCCTCCGGTGTCACTCCTGCCCAGAGTAATAAGGAAGTTCAAGCAAAAAGGTGGAATCCTACTTCTGATCGCTCCAGCGTGTCCCAGATGGCATTGGTTCTCAGACCTTCAGGGTCTCTCGATAGAGCGTCCCCTTCTACTTCCGCAGCGCCCAGATCTCCTCGTTCAGGGCCCTTGTTTATATCAGGGCTTAGCCCAATTTGGCTTTGACGGCGTGGCTCTTGAAGCTTCCGTCTTAAGGGCCAAAGGATTTTCTGAGGCGGTCATTCAAACCATGTTGAAGGCCCGGAAACTGGCTTCTGCTCGGATTTACCATAGGGTCTGGAATTCTTACTTTGCTTGGTGCGCATCTAACAATCATGACGCTTGCAAGTTTAGTACTGCCAAACTTTTGGCTTTTGCTACAACAGGGCCTGGACTTGGGCCTTCGTTCAGCCTCCATCAAGGTTAATATTTCTGCCTTGTCGGTTTGGTTCCAGAGAAAAATTGCAACTTTACCTGATGTTCATACATTTACTCAGGGTGTTTTGCGGATTCAACCTCCTTATGTCCCGCCGGTGGCTCCTTGGGACTTGTCGGTGGTTCTGGAGGCGTTGCAAGGGTCTCCGTTTGAGCCTCTTGAATCGGCAGACCTTAAGTGGCTTTCTCTTAAGGTGTTTCTTCTGGCTATTGCCTCTGCCAGACAGGTGTCTGATTTGGATGCTTTGTCCTGTACGTCACCATATCTGATTTTTTTCACCGTGACTGGGTGGTTCTTGGAACACGTCCTGGGTATCTACATAAAGTGGTGTCTTTCCACCTTAATCAGGAGATTGTGGTTCTGGCCTTTGCCTCTCCTGAATTGTCTTCCAAAGAGCGGTGTTTGGATGTGGTACGGGCTCTCCGTATCTATGTGAAGAGGGCAGCTCCTATCAGGAAGTCGGATTTTCTCTTTGTACTGTTTGGTTTTCACAAACGTGGCTGGCCTGCTCATAAGCAGACCTTGGCCAGATGGATTAGAATGGTGATTGCACATGCTTATGTTCAGGCTGGTCGCACAGCTCCTGCTACTATTAAGTCCCATTCTACTGTCTGTTGGACCTTCTTGGGCGGCCCGCTGTGGTGCGACCCTTGAACAATTGTGCAAGGCGGCTATGTGGTCCTCAGTGAACACGTTCATAAGGGTCTATGCCTTCGATACATCTGCCTCCCAGGATGCTTCCTTTGGACGCCGGGTTCTTGTGCCCGCTACAGTGCGTCCCCTCCCATAAGGAACTGCTTTAGGACATCCCCAATGTCATTCCCGGTGGAGCCCAGTGTACCCCGCAGCAGAAAACTAGATTTATGGTAAGAACTTACCGTTGTTAAATCTTTCTGCGAGGTACACTGGGCTCTACTGGGCGTCCACTCTGACGCACTTGGCTTCTGTGGGTTGGTATGGCATTAGCTGTTGACACTTTCTCCTGTCGTGAGAATGTGGTGTTTGTGGCTACTAACAGTTGTCATTTCTTTTGCCTGCTACTGCATTGGACTGGTTAACAAAAACTGTGCTCCTGTGCACGGAGGCGGGGTTATAGAGGCGGCGGCGCTATGCATTCTGGGAACAGTCAAAGCTTTGAGCCTGTTGGTGCCTCGGATCAGGATCCTACTCTACACCCCAATGTCATTCCCTGTGGAGCCCAGTCTACCTCACAAAAAGACTTAACAACTAAGTTCTTACCGTAAATTAACCACGGCCTATTAATTGGTCATGTGTCCAGTTCTATTCTGACTCTGCTGTTGCTAACAGGGTTGTAACTAGCGGTGGGCAAATGGTGCTTTGCACACAGCACATTAGTGCTGTGGATGCACCATCTGCATCCATCCTGATTGGTTGGCTTTTCATGTCCTCAATGCTACCTTGCTGTCTGCTGTAGACATTACAGCAGGAAGCTCTGAATATATCACCCGTGTGTGTGTTCAGCCCTCCTGCTGCAGCCATAGCAGGCAGTGCTGTGCAGGGAGAACGTCTCTTTTTTTTGTGGTTGGTCCCTCCTCCTGTTGCTGCAGAACTGCAGGTCTAGGTATCACCTGTGGTGTAGGCTGTAGAAGTGTGTGACTTCTGGTTTGTGTAGCCAGCAGATCAGATGAGGCGTAAATAACTGTTGGGGCAGATGGGAACACACACACTCGCGCACTTTTTTTCTATTCCCCGATGTGAGGTACAGAAAGCAGGGAAGAGGGTGGGGGTGCCTCAGACAGAGGGCGAGTTTGGTTTAAATAGGGACTAGGTTTGCACTAAATATTGGCAAAGCTTTTTCTCTGACGTCCTAGTGGATGCTGGGAACTCCATAAGGATCATGGGGAATAGCGGCTCCGCAGGAGACTGGGCACAACTAAAGAAAGCTTTAGGACTACCTGGTGTGCACTGGCTCCTCCCTCTATGACCCTCCTCCAGACCTCAGTTAGAATTTTGTGCCCGGCCGAGCTGGATGCACACTAGGGGCTCTCCTGAGCTCCTAGAAAAGAAAGTATATTTTAGGTTTTTTATTTTCAGTGAGATCTGCTGGCAACAGACTCACTGCTACGAGGGACTTAGGGGAGAGAAGCGGACCTACCTGCTTGCAGCTAGCTTGGGCTTCTTAGGCTACTGGACACCATTAGCTCCAGAGGGATCGAACACAGGCCCAGCCTCGGTCGTCCGGTCCCGGAGCCGCGCCGCCGTCCCCCTTGCAGAGCCAGAAGCAAGAAGAACGTCCAGGAAATCGGCGGCAGAAGACTCCGGTCTTCATTAAGGTAGCGCACAGCACTGCAGCTGTGCGCCATTGCTCCCTGTGCACACCACATACTCCGGTCACTGATGGGTGCAGGGCGCTGGGGGGGGGGGGGGGGGGCGCCCTGGGCAGCAATTAGAGTACATTAAGGGTGGCAAATCACACATAATATAGCCTAATAAGCTATATATGTGTAAAATACCCCTGCCACATTATGATTATAAGAGCGGGAGAAGTCTGCCAAAAAAGGGGCGGGGCTATCTCCCTCAGCACACTGGCGCCATTTTCTCTTCACAGTGCAGCTGGAAGACAGCTCCCCAGGCTCTCCCCTGTAGTTTTCAGGCTCAAAGGGTTAAAAAGAGAGGGGGGGGGGCACTAAATTTAGGCGCAAATCTGTGTATTATAGCAGCTATAAGGGAAAAATCACTGTGGGTAGTGTGAATCCCTGCATTATATAGCGCTCTGGTGTGTGCTGGCATACTCTCTCTCTGTCTCCCCAAAGGACTTTGTGGGGTCCTGTCCTCAGAGCATTCCCTGTGTGTGTGTGCGGTGTGTCGGTACGGCTGTGTCGACATGTTTGATGAGGAGGCTTATGTGGAGGCGGAGCAGATGCCGATAAATGTGATGTCGCCCCCTGCGGGGTTGACACCTGAGTGGATGGACATGTGGAAGGAATTACGTGACAGTGTCAACTCCTTACATAAAAGGTTTGACAACATAGCAGATGTGGGACAGCCGGCTTCTCAGCCCGTGCCTGCCCAGGCGTCTCAAAAGCCATCAGGGGCCCTAAAACGCCCACTACCTCAGATGGCAGACAGATGTCGACACGGATACTGACTCCAGTGTCGACGACGATGAGACTACTGTACATTCCAATAGAGCCACCCGTTACATGATTACGGCAATAAAAAATGTGTTGCACATTTCTGATATTACCCCAGGTACCACAAAAAAGGGTATTATGTTTGGGGAGAAAAAAAAGCTTCCAGTGGTTTTTCCCCATCTGATGAACTAAATGTGTGAAGAAGCGTGAGTTTCCCCCGATAAGAAACTGGTAATTTCTAAAAGGTTACTAATGGCGTACCCTTTCCCGCCAGAGGACAGGTCACGTTGGGAGACATCCCCTAGGGTAGATAAAGCGCTCACACGTCTGTCAAAGAAGGTGGCACTACTGTCTCAGGACACGGCCGCCCTAGAGCCTGCAGATAGAATGCAGGAGGCTATCCTGAAGTCTGTATATACACACTCAGGCATTATATTGAGACCAGCTATTGCTTCAGCATGAATGTGCGGTGCTGCAGCTGCGTGGTCAGATTCTCTGTACCTTAAGACAGGGACACTATATTGCTAACCATAGAGCATATTAAAGACGCAGTCTTATACATGAGAGATGCACAGAGGGATAATTGCCGACTGGCATCTAAAATAAACGCAATGTCCATTTCTGCCAGGAACTCTGCAGTGGACAGGTGATGCTGATTCTAAAAGGCACATGGAAGTTTTGCCTTACAAGGGTGAGGAGTTGTTTGGGGATGGTCTCTCGGACCTCGTTTCCACAGCTACAGCTGGGAAATCAACATTTTGCCCCATGTTCCCTCACAGCCAAAGAAAGCACCGTATTATCAGGTACAGTCCTTTCGGCCCCAGAAAGGCAAGCGGGTTAAAGGCGCGTCCTTTCTGCCCAGAGGTAGAGGGAAAAAGCTGCAGCGTACAGCCAGTTCCCAGGAACAAAAGTCCTCCCCCGCTTCCTCTAAGTCCACCGCATGACGCTGGGGCTCCACAGGCGGAGCCAGGTACGGTGGGGGCCCGTCTCAAGAATTTCAGCGACCAGTGGGCTCGCTCACGGGTGGATCCCTGGATTCTACAGGTAGTATCTCAGGGGTACAAGCTGGAATTCGAGACGTCTCCCCCTCGCCGTTTCCTCAAATCTGCCTTGCCGACAGCTCCCTCAGACAGGGAGGCAGTGCTGGAGGCAATTCACAAGCTGTATTCGCAGCAGGTGATAGTCAAGGTACCCCTTCTTCAACAGGGACGGGGTTACTATTCCACAATGTTTGTGGTACCGAAACCGGACGGTTCGGTGAGACCCATTTTAAATTTGAAATCCTTGAACACTTATATACGAAGGTTCAAGTTCAAAATGGAATCGCTCAGGGCGGTTATTGCAAGCCTGGACGAGGGGGATTACATGGTATCACTGGACATCAAGGATGCTTACCTGCATGTCCCCATTTACCCCCCTCACCAGGAGTACCTCAGATTTGTGGTACAGGACTGTCATTACCAATTCCAGACGTTGCCGTTTGGTCTGTCCACGGCACCGAGGGTATTTACCAAGGTAATGGCAGAGATGATGATACTCCTTCGAAGGAAGGGAGTTATAATTATCCCGTACATGGACGATCTCCTTATAAAGGCGAGGTCCAGGGAACAGTTGTTGATCGGAGTAGCACTAGCTGGGGCAGTGCTACACCAGCACGGCTGGATCCTGAACATTCCGAAGTCGCAGCTGGTTCCTACAACGCGTCTACTGTTCCTGGGGATGGTTCTCGACACAGAACAGAAAAAAGTGTTTCTCCCGGAGGAGAAGACCAAGGAGTTGTCATCTCTGGTCAGAGACCTCCTAAAACCAAAACAGGTGTCGGTGCACCATTGCACGCGAGTCCTGGGAAAGATGGTGGCTTCTTACGAAGCAATTCCATTCGGAGGGTTCCATGCAAGGATCTTTCAGTGGGATCTGTTGGACAGGTGGTCCGGATCGCATCTTCAGATGCATCGGCTGATAACCCTGTCTCCAAGGGCCAGTAGTCCCTGTTGAAGGAGGGGAACTTTGATTATCACCTGCTGGAGGTACAGCTTGTGAATTGCCGCCAGCACTACCTCCCTGTCCGGGGGAGTAGCTGGCAAGGCTGATTTGAGGTAACGGCGAGGGGGAGACGTCTCGAATTCCAGCTTGTATCCCTGAGATACCACTTGTAGAACCCAGGGATCCACCTGTGAGCGAACCCACCGGTCGCTGAAGTTCCGGAGACGGGCCCCCACCGCACCTGGCTCCACCAGTGGAGTCACAGCGTCATGCGGTGGATTTAGTGGAAGCAGGGGAGGATTTTTGTTCTTGGGAACTGGCTATATGGTGCAGCTTTTTCCCTCTACCCCTGCCTCTGGGCAGAAAGGACGCACCTTTAACCCGCTTGCCTTTCTGGGGCCGAAAGGACTGTACCTGATAATACGGTGCTTTCTTAGGCTGTGAGGGAACCTGAGGTAAAAATGTCGACTTCCCAGCTGTTGCTGTGGAAACGAGGTCCGAGAGACCATCCCCAAACAATTCCTCACCCTTGTAAGGCAAAACCTCCATGTACCTTTTAGAATCTGCATCACCTGTCCACTGCCGAGTCCATAATACTCTCCTGGCAGAAATGGACATTGCATTAATTCTAGATGCCAGCCGGCAAATATCCCTCTGTGCATCTCTCATATATAAGACTACGTCTTTAATATGCTCTATGGTTAGCAATATAGTGTCCCTGTCAAGGGAATCCATGTTATCAGACAGGGAATCAGACCACGCTGCTGCAGCACTGCACATCCATGCTGAAGCAATAGCAGGTCTCAGTATAGTACCTGAGTGTGTATATACAGACTTCAGGAGAGCCTCCTGCTTTTTATCCGCAGGCTCCTTTAAGGCGGCCGTATCCTGAGACGGTAGTGCCACCTTTTTTAACAAGCGTGTGAGCGCTTTATCCACCCTCGGGGATGTCTCCCAACGTACCCTGTCCTCTGGCGGGAAAGGGTACGCCATCAGTAACTTTTTAGAAATCACTAGTTTTTTTTATCAGGGGAAGCCCACGCTTCTTCACACACTTCATTCAACTCATCTGATGGGGGAAAAACCACTGGTTTCTTTTTCTCCCCAAACATAATACCCTTTTCTTTTTCATCCACTAGGGGTCACTGGAGTACTCTTGGGATATGGACGGCTTAGCAGAAACAAAGGCACTGAATATTTAAATTTAGAACTCTCCACCCCTCCATATCCCCGAGTACCTCAGTGTAGTACCTCAGTGTTTTTTCTGTGCTCACAGCACTAACAAGGCTTGTGTGGAGTTCCCACACTTTGTTGAAGATTTTATTAATTTCTCATTTTTACTTTTACATTTTTACTTTTTCACTTAGCACATCCCTTCCCAGTTTCTGTAAAAACATGGGTCCGGGATAGTGCCGCTGCACGGACAGCGCATGGCGTGTCGGTCCTCACAAAGAGCACCCTCACAGCCACAGGCAGTCACTGCCTCCTGCAACAGCTGGACGGAGCTTACAGATAGAAGCACCGTCGCAGCCATAAACTGAAGAGCTCGGAGCTTACAGATTGAAGCCCGACGCAGGCCTCCCTACAACAAGGTATGCTGGGGAAACGGGGCGGTCAGCGCAGGCTGCCGCCCCGCTGTGTGGGGTCCGTTGGTAATGCCGCCCGCTCACTGCCGCTCATAATGGCCGCCCCAGCCGCTCCGTCCGCCCGCTCCGACCGCCCGCCCCAGGCGCTCCGTCCTCCCGCCAGGCGCTCCGTCAGCGCTGTATTGAAAGTGCAGCGCTCAGAGGGGGAGACCCGCCGCAGCTCGGCTAGCGATGCCGGAAGCCGCTACGCGCCGCTCCGGCCAGCCGACCTCCGCTGCTCTGAAATAAGTGTCCCTCGCCTCCCTGCAATGAGCTTCCCGACTCCCCGCTGAGACACAGCGCTACAGGGAGTACAGGGAAGGGGGGGGGGGGGGGGGGACCTGGCTGATTACAGCGCGGCTGCAAGGGGGAAAATGTAAGGAAAAGAATAGTGATGACAGGCTGCCATATCTATAGAAGGTATTAATACAGAATTAAACTGCGGGCAGAGCTTATATTAACACTGGATTGTGACCTTCCTGTGATTATCACTGTATAATAGGCTATTGAGCCTATATTAACACTGAAGGCATGTATTGTAACCTGCCTGTGATTATCACTGTATAATAGTCTATTGAGCCTATATTAACACTGCAGCAGGTATTGTAACCTGTCCTGTGATTATCAGTGTAAGCATGGCACGGGGGCCATTTTAACCATGCTTCCTGTTTCTTCCAGTTTGTAATTCCAGAACATTCCTGCCCTACATCTCTACTCCACACGGAGGCGCAGGGGTGTTAGTGGGAATTTTGGTTCAGGTTTCACATAGGCTGGCCATGTGAACTGTATTTCGGCCATAAATATATATATATATTACACACCTTAAGTAAAGATTTTACTGAGTCGTGCAAGTGTCTGTCCTTTGGCTATTGTGTTGTCTGTCTGTATAAGGAGTAAGGCTTCAGCACAGACTAAAAATAAGGTTTACTACAATGTCTGTATATAAATCTACCACAGGTTCAGTTTGTTTTGTAGGTTTCCACTCCGGAAGCCGGTTCATTCCCAGATCCTATGTTAAGCATTGGCAATTCAAATTGACTTCGCTCGACAGGAGCGGTAAGATCGGAGTCTCGGAAGTTACTCCGCCAGCTCTAACGGAGGAGTCTCAGCCTTTCCAAAGGTCCAACTTCCCTTTGGGTACCAGGGTGTTAATTTAACTGGTCTTATAATTTAAACATTTCGGCTATGTTGCAGTCTGACAATTCTATGTCAAACCTCACAGCGCTAACTACGAGTGAGAAGGGCACATTAGACCAGCAGTCAGATAGTGCGGGTTTTGACAACCATACATTGCTAATGACCAGTGAGTCAGTGTCTCAAATTTACAGAGACTAAGGAGCCTCTAACATCTAATCCGTCGTATTTACTAAACGACAGATCTTCAATGAGTTTCTTATTTTGAATATCTTACTAAGATTTAAGTCTATTTACCCGTTTCCACATCTAAATGGGAGAATCCGCCATTGGTGAATTCGTCTGTGTCAAACCTTATAAAGACCCAAGATACATTTGGGTCACTAGGCGCTCTATGTATGGAAACAATGACGATCACGTTAGACTTATCGTTAATGAGAAGCTGCTGAGTATCTCTGTAAAGCTTCTGCTGCCGCCTGTTACCTCGCTTCTCGCTTTTCATCGTCGCTAGTTTCAGCACGACAAGGCCAGAAGTTGTTTGGTCCTAAATTTGATATTTCAGGCCAAGGCGGGGGGGAGGGGGGAAAGTCTAGCCATTGCCTCCTCCGGTATCAAGACGGAAATACTCTGGTCCGGAGTTTAAAGCCTTTAGACTTCAGTCTTTTCAAGGCTGTGGTACAAAAACAGTCACGCCTTGTAACGCCAGGGCGCTAAAGTCACAACAAGCCAGTGGCTTGACGGGCTCCCAGCCCATCTCAAATTTCCAATTGTGGGAGCGCGCCTTTACACGTTACATTTGCCGGGTTTCCAGCCATCCACTCATGGATGGATCCGCTATTTAGGGTTAAAAGACAGGACTGCCTCTGTCGGACGAAATAAGGCGTTTTGGCAGGTTGCCATTCAGTCTCTGCTGGATTCAGCAGTTTTTAATTCCAGGCCTGGTACACCAACAAGGTCAGGGTTATTATTCCCGTCTGTTTGTGGTACCAAAGCCGGAGGGCTCCGTCGCAGTCTCAATCAGTAAGTCACTTACTACAGATTGAAGATGGATTTTCTGCGGTCAGTATTTGCATATTTGGAGCCACACGATTGCATGGTTGCGCTTGATCTCCAGGATGCGTACTTACACATTCCGGTTTGGTCACCATCACAGGTTCTTGCGTTTGGCAATACGCCACAGCCATTAACCGTTTCAGGCTCTACCGTTTGGCCTCTTGTCAGCGCCTCGGGTATTCACCAAAGTGATGTTTGTGATGATAGCTCATCTCAGATTCCTGGCAGTGACAATCGTTCCATACTTAACGATCTGCTCATAAGAGCTCCGTTTCAACAGATGCTCCTCCGACTTGCGCTGCTAACGTACACCACGGTTGCAGTGTCAACTTCAAAAACAATCGCATCTAATTCCGTCTCAACGACTTCAATTCCTAGGTATGATTCCAGATACGGTAAATCAAAGAATTTACCTACTACACCAGAAAGAACAGATTATACGCCATCTGGTACAATTAGTGCTCAAGCCACGCACACTAACGGTACATTTGTGTATTCGCCTATTAGGAACAATGATGGGCTTTCGAAGCGCTTCAGTTCGGAGGTTTTCACTCGCGTCCATTTCAACAGCAGTAGTCGCCCTCACATAGGCAGATTTCCCACAGGGAAGCGAGGGTGTCTCTACTCTGGGGCGAGAGTCTCAGAGGTTGGGGAGTTGTAGTTTAAAATGGTCAGCAACAGGGTTTCTAAACGGATCACGACAGATTGCTGTCTATAAATGTCCTGGAACTCCGTGCAATTTACAATGCACTACATGCTTCGCTCTCAGACTGTCCAAGTGCAGTCAGACAACGCGACGGCAGTCGCATACACAACAACCAGGGAGGAACGAGAAGCCGCATGGCAATGCGGGAAGTAGCTCGAATCCTCAATTGCCCAGAATACCACAAGGTGATATTGTCGACTGGGTTCATTCCGGGAGTGGACATCTGCTAGACAGATGATCTCAGCCGTCGGGATTTTCATCCAGGAGACTGGGCATTAAATCCAGAGGTGTTTCACATGTTGGTCCACAGGTGGGGTTACCCTCAGGTGGACATGATGCCATCTCGCCACAATTACAAACGCCCAGTATGTGTCCAGAACGACAGATCCCAAGGGCAGTGGCGGTGGATGCTCACAATCGCGTGGCCGTACAGCCTCGTGTATCTGTTTCCACCGTTTTCCGCTGCTCTCTCCGTTGCTAAAACGGATCATAAGAGAGTCCGTCACAGTCATACTAGTGATATCTCATGGGTCTCGGAGAGTTTGGTTCTCGAATTTCCGAGGACTACTCGCAGACGATCCTTGGCCGCTCATACTACGTCCAACCCGTTACAACAGGGGCCGTTCTTTTACCCCTATTTAGCGCGGCTGCGGTTGACAGGGTGGTTGTTGAGACTGCCCTCTTAAGAAGAGAGGGCATTACAGTATCGGTTATACCAACCATGTTACGAGCTAGGAAGCCGGTTACGGCAGCTCATTATTACAGAATTTGGCGTGCCTATATAGGTTGGTGTGAAGCTCGGAAGTTTCCGACATCTTTCAAGTTACCCGTATTCTGTTATTTTTACAGACGGGGTTGGATGGAGGACTGCGTTTATCTACACTGAAGGTGCAGGTATCTGTGTTGTCAATTTATTTTCAAAGACGATTGGCTCTATTGCCGTCGGTACACACTTTTCTGCAGGGTGTCCTCAGAGTACAGCCTCCATTTATTCCACCTACAGCGCCATGGGACTTGAATTTGGGTTCAGATTTCTTACAGTCTTCATATTTTGAACCCTTACAGCAAGTGGATATTAAGTTTCTGACTTGGAAAACGTTTTTTCTTCTAGCCTTAGCTTCGGCAAGGCGTTTTTCAAATTTGGGTGCCTTGTCATGCAAGCCACCGTATTTGGTGTTTCCCGATGACAGAGCGGAACTTCGGACGCATCCCGATTTCTTACCAAAGCTAGTGTCATCTTTTCACATCAATCAACCAATAGTGGTTCCTGTGTTGACTGCACATTCTAGAATTCTGAATGTGGTACGCGCATTACGCGTTTATATGTCCCGAACGTCTACAGTTCGTAATACGGATACGTTGTTTGTTCTCTATGATGCTGCCAAGTGGGGTTGGCCAGCTTCTCAGCAGACCTTATCCAGATGGAAAAACTGACTATACGTCAGGCTTACCTTAAGGCTAGGTTACAGTCGCCTACATCAGTAATAGCTCATCCCACAGGTTCTGTGGGAATGTCATGGCCAGCTGGTCGTGGAGCTTCTACGACACAGCTTGACCGTGCGGCTACATGGTCTTCAGTGCACACGTTTGTGCGCTTTTACAGGTTTGATACGTTTGCGGCATCAGCATCTAGCTTTGGCCGCCTAGTGTTACAGGTGTCAAACAGCTCTCCCGCCCACGGGGGAAGCTTTGGTACGTCCCAAGAGTACTCCAGTGACCCCTAGTGGATGAAAAAGAAAATAGGATTTTGGTACTTACCAGGTAAATCCTTTTCTTTGAATCCATAGGGGGCACTGGACGCCCACCCAGAGCAGTTTTACCTGGGTTGTATTAAGCTCAGGGGATCTTATGGTAACACATTTTCACCGACTGGTTCAAATTATAAGGTTCTATCGGTTATGGTGTCAACTGTTTCGTTGTCGGTAACGTTATGTGTCAACTTTGTTGTTGTCCGTTAGGTTATAGGAATTCTCCATTCTCAACCTCTCTATAGTTCCTGTTCGGCTCAGTAAAAAACACTGAGGTACTACACTGAGGTACTCGGGGATATGGAGAGTTCTAAATTTAAATATTCAGTGCCTTTGTTTCTGCTAAGCCGTCCATATCCCAAGAGTACTCCAGTGCCCCCTATGGATTCAAAGAAAAGGATTTACCTGGTAAGTACCAAAATCCTATTTTCTCTAACGTCCTAGTGGATGCTGGGGACTCCGTCAGGACCATGGGGAATAGCGGGCTCCGCAGGAGACAGGGCACATCTAAAAAAGCTTTTAGGTCACATGGTGCGTACTGGCTCCTCCCCCTATGACCCTCCTCCAAGCCTCAGTTAGGTTTTTGTGCCCGTCCGAGAGGGTGCAATCTAGGTGGCTCTCTTAAAGAGCTAGTTAGAAAAGTTTTTTTTTAGGTCTCTAATCAGTGTCTCCTGCTGGCGACAGGAGCACTGCAACGAGGGACTTAGGGGAGAGACTTGCAACTCACCTGCCTGCAGGAGGATTGAAGTCTTAGGCTACTGGACACTGAGCTCCAGAGGGAGTCGGAACACAGGTCAGCCTGGGGTTCGTCCCGGAGCCGCGCCGCCGATCCCCCTTACAGACGCTGAAGAACGGCAGAACGGAGGTCCGGAAACAGGCGGCAGAAGACTTCAGTCTTCATAGAGGTAGCGCACAGCACTGCAGCTGTGCGCCATTGTTGCTACACGGCTCACGGATCTCGGTCACGGAGGGTGCAGGGCGCTGCTGGGGGCGCCCTGGGCAGCAATATAGAGTACCTTAGAGGCAAATAAATACATCACATATAGCCATTAAGGCTATATGTATGTATTTAACCCAGGCCAGTTTATTAGAAAAACCGGGAGAAAAGCCCGCCGGAAAAGGGGCGGAGCTTATTCTCCTCAGCACTCGGCGCCATTTTCCTGCACGGCTCCGCTGGTGAGGAAGGCTCCCACGACTCTCCCCTGCACTGCACTACAGAAACAGGGTAACAAAGAGAGGGGGGGCATAAAATGGCGATATAAATATATATTGAGAGCGCATATATAAAAACAACACCTTCTAGGGTTGTTATATACTGTATAGCGCTTTTGGTGTGTGCTGGCAAACTCTCCCTCTGTCTCCCCAAAGGGCTAGGAGGGTCCTGTCTTCAATAGAGCATTCACTGTGTGGCTGCTGTGTGTGTCGGTACGTGTGTGTCGACATGTATGAGGACGAAGTTGGTGTGGAGGCAGAGCAATTGCCGATGATGGTAATGTCACCCCCTAGGGAGTCGACACCGGAATGGATGGCTTTGGTTATGGAATTACGTGATAATGTCAGCACATTACAAAAGTCAGTTGACGAAATGAGACGCCCGGCAAACCAGTTAGTACCGGTTCAGGCATCTCAGACACCGTCAGGGGCTGTAAAACGTCCCTTACCTCAGTCAGTCAGTCGACACGGGTACCGACACAGATGAATCTAGTGTCGACGGTGAGGAAGTAAACGTATTTTCCAATAGGGCCACACGTTATATGATCACGGCAATGAAGGAGGCTTTGCAGCTCTCTGATACTACTGGTACCTCAAAAAGGGGTATTATGTGGGGGGTGAAAAAACTACCTGTATTTTTCCCAGAATCAGAGGAATTGAATGATGTGTGTGATGAAGCGTGGGTTACCCCCGATAGAAAAATGCTAATTTCAAAGAAGTTGTTGGCATTATACCCTTTCCCACCAGAGGTTAGGGCGCGCTGGGAATCACCCCCTAAGGTGGATAAGGCGCTCACACGTTTATCAAAGCAAGTGGCGTTGCCGTCTCCTGATACGGCCGCCCTCAAGGATCCAGCAGATAGGAGGCTGGAAACTACACTGAAGAGTATATACACACATACGGGTGTTATACTGCGACCGGCAATAGCCTCAGCCTGGATGTGCAGTGCTGGGGTAGTGTGGTTGGATTCTCTGACTGAAAATATTGAGACCCTGGATAGGGACAGTATTTTATTGACTCTAGAGCAATTAAAGGATGCTTTTCTTTATATGCGAGATGCTCAGAGGGATGTTTGTACTCTAGCATCAAGAGTAAGCGCGATGTCCATATCTGCTAGAAGAAGTTTATGGACGCGACAGTGGTCAGGTGATGCGGATTCCAAGAGGCATATGGAAGTATTGCCATATAAAGGAGAGGAATTGTTTGGGGTCGGTCTTTCGGACCTGGTGACCACGGCAACTGCCGGCAAATCCACCTTTTTACCTCAGACCCCTTCACAACAGAAAAAGACACCGTCTTTTCAGCCGCAGTCCTTTCGCTCCTATAAAAAGCGACCAAAAGGACAGTCTTATCTGCCGAGAGGCAGAGGAAAGGGTAAGAAAGGGCAGCACGCAGCCCCTGCCCAGGAACAGAAGCCCGCCCCGGCTTCTACAAAGCCATCAGCATGACGCTGGGGCTTTACAAGCGGACCCAGGAACGGTGGGGGGTCGACTCAAGATTTTCAGCAATCAATGGGCTCACTCACAAGTGGACCCGTGGGTCCTGCAGATAATATCTCAGGGTTACATGCTGGAGTTCGAAAGGTTTCCCCCTCGCCGGTTCCTAAAGTCTGCTTTACCAACGTCTCCCTCAGAAAGGACGTCGGTTTTGGAAGCCATTCACAAGCTGTATTCTCAGCAGGTGATAGTCAAGGTACCCCTCCTACAACAGGGAAAGGGGTATTATTCCACACTATTTGTGGTACCGAAGCCGGACGGTTCGGTAAGACCTATTCTAAATCTGAAATCCTTGAACCTGTACATACAGAAATTCAAGTTCAAAATGGAGTCACTCAGAGCAGTGATAGCGAATCTGGAAGACGGGGACTTCATGGTGTCCCTGGACATAAAGGATGCTTATCTGCATGTCCCAATTTACCCCTCACACCAAGGGTATCTCAGGTTCGTGATACAAGACTGTCATTATCAGTTTCAAACGATGCCGTTTGGTTTGTCTACGGCCCCTCGGGTCTTTACCAAGGTAATGACCGAAATGATGGTTCTTCTACGAAGAAAAGGCGTATTAATTATCCCCTACTTGGACGATCTCCTGATAAGGGCAAAGTCCAGAGAACAGCTGGAAGTCGGTGTAGCACTAACCCAGGTAGTGCTCCAGCAACACGGGTGGATTCTGAATCTTCCAAAATCTCAATTGACCCCGACAACTCGTCTGCTGTTCCTGGGAATGATTCTGGACACGGTTCAGAAAAAGGTGTTTCTCCCGGAGGAAAAAGCAAGGGAGTTATCCGAACTTGTCAGGAACCTCCTAAAACCAGGAACGGTGTCAGTACATCAATGCACAAGAGTCCTGGGAAAGATGGTGGCTTCGTACGAAGCGATTCCATTCGGCAGATTCCATGCACGGACATTTCAGTGGGATCTGCTGGACAAATGGTCCGGATCGCATCTGCACATGCATCAGCGGATAGCACTGTCACCAAGAACAAGGTTGTCTCTCCTGTGGTGGCTGCAGACTGCCCATCTGTTAGTGGGCCGCAGATTCGGCATACAGGACTGGGTCCTGGTGACTACGGATGCCAGCCTACGAGGTTGGGGAGCAGTCACAAAGGGAAGAAATTTCCAGGGCGTGTGGTCAAGCCTGGAGACGTCTCTTCACATAAATATACTGGAGCTAAGAGCGATCTACAATGCTCTAAGTCTGGCAAAACCGCTGCTTCAGGGTCAGCCGGTGTTGATCCAGTCCGACAACATCACGGCAGTCGCCCACGTAAACCGACAAGGCGGCACGAGAAGCAGGAGTGCAATGGCAGAAGCGGCAAGGATTCTGCGCTGGGCGGAGAATCATGTCATAGCACTGTCAGCAGTGTTCATCCCGGGAGTGGACAACTGGGAAGCAGATTTCCTCAGCAGACACGACCTTCACCCGGGAGAGTGGGGACTTCATCCAGAAGTTTTCCACATGATTGTGAACCGTTGGGAAAAACCAAAGGTAGACATGATGGCGTCTCGCCTCAACAAAAAATTGGACAGGTATTGCGCCAGGTCAAGAGACCCTCAGGCAATAGCTGTGGACGCTCTGGTAACACCGTGGGTGTACCAATCAGTGTATGTGTTCCCTCCTCTGCCTCTCATACCAAAGGTGCTGAGAATTATACGGAAAAGAGGAGTAAGAACGATACTGGTGGCTCCGGACTGGCCAAGGAGAACTTGGTATCCGGAACTTCAAGAGATGCTCATGGAGGATCCGTGGCCTCTACCTCTGAGAAGGGATCTGCTTCAGCAGGGACCTTGTATGTTCCAAGACTTACCGCGTCTGCGTTTGACGGCATGGCGGTTGAACGCCGGATTCTAAAAGAAAAGGGCATTCCAGAGGAAGTTATTCCTACCTTGATTAAGGCTAGGAAGGAAGTGACTGTACAACATTATCACCGCATTTGGCGAAAATATGTTGCGTGGTGTGAGGCCAAGAAGGCTCCAACGGAAGAATTTCAATTGGGTCGATTCTTACATTTCCTGCAAGCAGGATTGTCTATGGGCCTAAAATTGGGGTCTATTAAAGTTCAAATTTCGGCCTTATCAATTTTCTTCCAGAAGGAATTGGCGTCAGTGCCTGAAGTACAAACTTTTGTCAAAGGTGTACTACATATACAACCCCCAATAGTGCCTCCAGTGGCACCGTGGGATTTGAACGTGGTTCTAAATTTTCTCAAATCTCATTGGTTTGAGCCGTTAAAATCGGTAGAATTAAAATACCTTACATGGAAGGTAACCATGCTGTTGGCCCTGGCTTCTGCCAGGAGAGTTTCAGAGTTGGCAGCTTTGTCATACAAGAGCCCATATCTGATATTCCATTCGGACAGGGCAGAATTGAGGACGCGTCCTCAATTTCTCCCTAAGGTGGTTTCGGCATTTCACTTAAACCAGCCTATTGTGGTGCCTGCGGCTACTAGCGACTTGGAGGACTCCAAGTTACTGGACGTTGTCAGAGCATTAAAAATATATATTTCAAGGACAGCTGGAGTCAGAAAAACTGACTCGTTGTTTACATTGTATGCACCCAACAAGATGGGTGCTCCTGCGTCTAAACAGACGATTGCACGTTGGATCTGTAGCACAATCCAACTTGCACATTCTGTGGCAGGCGTGCCACAGCCTAAATCTGTAAAGGCCCACTCCACAAGGAAGGTGGGCTCATCTTGGGCGGCTGCCCGAGGAGTCTCGGCATTACAACTTTGCCGAGCAGCTACGTGGTCAGGGGAGAACACGTTTGTAAAATTTTACAAATTTGATACTCTGGCTACAGAGGACCTGGAGTTTTCTCATTCGGTGCTGCAGAGTCATCCGCACTCTCCCGCCCGTTTGGGAGCTTTGGTATAATCCCCATGGTCCTGACGGAGTCCCCAGCATCCACTAGGACGTTAGAGAAAATAAGAATTTACTTACCGATAATTCTATTTCTCATAGTCCGTAGTGGATGCTGGGCGCCCATCCCAAGTGCGGATTGTCTGCAATACTTGTACATAGTTATTGTTACAAAAATCGGGTTATTATTGTTGTGAGCCATCTTTTTAGAGGCTACTTCGTTTTGTTATCATACTGTTAACTGGGTTCAGATCACAAGTTGTATGGTGTGATTGGTGTGGCTGGTATGAGTCTTACCCGGGATTCAAGATCCTTCCTTATTGTGTACGCTCGTCCGGGCACAGTACCTAACTGAGGCTTGGAGGAGGGTCATAGGGGGAGGAGCCAGTACGCACCATGTGACCTAAAAGCTTTTTTAGATGTGCCCTGTCTCCTGCGGAGCCCGCTATTCCCCATGGTCCTGACGGAGTCCCCAGCATCCACTACGGACTATGAGAAATAGAATTATCGGTAAGTAAATTCTTATTTTTAGTGGTACCTGGGTTAATGTCAGAAATGTGCAACACATTTTTCATTGCCGTAATCATGCAACGGATGGCCCTAGTGGAATGTACATTAGTCTCGTCGTCGACACTGGAGTCAGACTCTGTGTCGACATCTGTGTCTGCCATCTGAGGTAGCGGGCGTTTCTGAGCCCCTGATGGCCTTTGAGACGCCTGGGCAGGCACTGGCTGAGAAGCTGGCTGTCCCGCAGCTGTTATGTCATCGAACCTTTTATGTAAGGAGTTGACACTGTCGTGTAAAACCTTCCACATCTCCATCCACTCTGGTGTCGACCCCGCAGGGGGTGACATCACATTTATCGGCACCTGCTCCGCCTCCACATAAGCCTCCTCATCAAACATGTCGACACAGCCGTACCGACACACCGCGCACACACAGGGAATGCTCTGACTGAGGACAGGACCCCACAAAGTCCTTTGGGGAGACAGAGAGAGTATGCCAGCACACACCAGAGCGCTATATAAACAGGGATTCACACTACACAAAGTGATTTTCCCTATAGCAGCTATACAATACAGTTTGCGCCTAAATTTAGTGCCCCCCCTCCCCTCTCTTTTTTACCCTTTGAGCCTGGAAACTGCAGGGGAGAGCCTGGGGAGCTGTCTTCCAGCGGAGCTGTGAAGAGGCAATGGTGCCAGTGTGCTGAGGGAGATAGCCCTGCCCCCTTCTCGGCGGGCTTCTCCCGCTCTTTTATTAACATTATGGCATATGGATTTTTACACATATATAGTTTATTAGACAATATTATGTGTTGTTTTGCCAATTTAAGGTACTCTAATTGCAGCCCAGGGCGACCCCCCCCCCCCCCCCCAGCGCCCTGCACCCATCAGTGACCGGAGTATGTGGTATGCATAGGGAGCAATGGTGCACAGCTGCAGTGCTGTGCGCTACCTTAATGAAGACCGGAGTCTTCAGCCGCCGATTTCCAGGACGTTCTTCTTGCTTCTGGCTCTGCAAGGGGGGCGGCGGCGCGGCTCCGGGACCGGACGACCGAGGCTGGGCCTGTGTTCGATCCCTCTGGAGCTAATGGTGTCCAGTAGCCTAGAAGCCCAAGCTAGCTGCAAGCAGGTAGGTTCGCTTTTCTCCCCTAAGTCCCTCGTAGCAGTGAGTCTGTTGCCAGCAGATCTCACTGAAAATAAAAAACCTAATAAATACTTTTACTAGAAGCTCAGGAGAGCCCCTAGTGTGCAACCAGCTCGAGTCGGGCACAGATTCTAACAGGTCTGGAGGAGGGGCATAGAGGGAGGAGCCAGTGCACACCAGTAGTCCTTATTCTTTCTTAGAGTGCCCAGTCTCCTGCGGAGCCCGTCTATTCCCCATGGTCCTTACGGAGTTCCCAGCATCCACTAGGACGTCAGAGAAAACCTAACAAAGTATTTTCCGAGAAACTCAGTAGAGCTCCTCAGTGTGCATCCAGTCTGCCTGGGCACAGATTCTAAACTGGAGTCTGGAGGAGACGCACAGAGGGAGGAGCCAGTTCACACCTCTTTCAAAGTCTTAAAGTGTCCATGTCTCCTGCGGATCCCATCTATACGCCATGGTTCTTATGGTGTCCCCAGCATCCTCTAGGACAGGCATGTCCAAACTGCGGCCCTCCAGCTGTTGTGAAACTGCATATCCCAGCATGCCCTGACACAGTTTTGCTGTCAGAGAATGCTAAAGCTGTGTCAGGGCATGCTGGGATGTGTAGTTTCTCAACAGCTGGAGGGCCACAGTTTGGACATGCCTGCTCTAGGATGTATGAGAAATATAGAGGCATTGTATAATGGGAAAGGGGTGTGGCAACAGAAAAGTACCAATTCACATTACACCACACAGTAGTGTCCATTAGTGACATTACAGCACACAGTAGATCCCCTTAGACATGTTACATGATGGAAGAGCTCCTTATACACATTAGGTAAGGCAGAGCCTCTATACCTCATTCCTCCTTGGGGACAAGTGTGGTGTGTGGGAATGTGGCAGAGCTGCTGTAAGTGCTGTTCCTGGTGTTTATTTACAAAATTGGTCTGTGTGGCAGATTTATATGCAACCTATGTACCTAAAGTTACTGAATCTTGTTCCTGAGGAGAAGCTCCACTATCCAGAGTTAGAGCCCTCTCAATGTGCAGCATTACAGTATTGAGACAAAAAAAAATTAAGATTTTACTCACCGGTAAATCTATTTCTCGTAGTCCGTAGTGGATGCTGGGAACTCCGTAAGGACCATGGGGAATAGCGGCTCCGCAGGAGACTGGGCACAACTAAAGAAAGCTTTAGGACTACCTGGTTTGCCTTGCCCCCTCCCTCTATTATTTTATTATTATCCTTTATTTATATGGCGCCACAAGGGTTCCACAGCGCCCAATTACAGAGTACATAAACAAATAATCAAACAGGAAAACAGCAACTTACAGTTGACGACAATATCGGACAAGTACAGGGTAAATAAACATAGCTACATCAGCAGATGACACTGTAATAAGTATCAGGTGGCAGAAGACTGCTGGATTTGGTGCAGCTGAAGATTATTAAAGTAAGAAAAGGGTAAGCACATGAGGGAAGAGGGCCCTGCTCGTGAGAGCTTACATTCTAAAGGGGAGGGGTAGACAGACGGGTGAGACAGATGGGGTACATAGAGAGCGTGGAACAGAGGTTTAGGATGAGATTTGGCTGGGTTTGGTGAAGAAGTGGGTCTTGAGAGCCCGTTTGAAGTTTTGTGGAGAGTCTGAGGGGGAGAGGTAGGGAATTCCAGAGAAGTGCAGCACGTGAAAAATCTTGGAGGTAGGAGTGGGAGGAAGTAATCCGTAGGCAGGAGAGTCGGCGAGCATTAGCAGAGCGAAGAGGATGGGTGGGAGTGTAAAGCGAGATAAGATCAGAGATGTAGATGGGAGAGGAGTGGGTGAGGGCTTTGTAAGCAAGTGTGAGAAGCTTGAAATGGATTCTAAAAGGGAAGGGGAGCCAGTGAAGGTCTAGTAAGAGAGGCGAGGTGGACGTAGTGCGTTTGGTGAAGAAAATGAGCCGGGCAGCAGCATTGAGGATAGATTGGAGTGGAGAGAGGTATTTGTCAGGAATGCCAGTCAGGAGGAGATTACAGTAGTCCAGTCTGGAGATGACCAGTGAGTGGATAAGAGTCTAAGTAGCATCCTGGGTCAGAAAGGGTCTGATCCTGGAAATATTTTTAAGATGAAAACGGCAGGTTTGTGAGAGGTGCTGAATGTGTGGTTTGAAGGAGAGGGAGAAATCAAGGATTACTCCAAGACAGCGCACTTTGGGGGTAGAGGAGATAGTAGTGCCATCAATAGATAATGAGATTGTAGGAGGTGAGGTTATGCGGGAGGGAGGAAAGATGATCAGCTCGGTCTTAGACATGTTAAGTTTAAGAAAGCGCTGGGACATCCAGGAAGAGATAGCAGAGAGACAGTTGGAGATACGAGTGAGGAGAGTAGGGGAGAGGTATGGAGAGGAAAGATAGATTTGAGTGTCATCAGCATAGAGATGATATTGGAAACCAAAAGAACTAATGAGCTTACCTAGTGAGGACGTATAGAGAGAGAAGAGAAGAGGACCAAGGACAGAACCTTGGGGTACCCCTACAGTTAGTGGAAGTGAGGGGGAGGTGGAGTCATGAGAGGAGACAGAGAATGAACGGTCAGAAAGGTAGGACGACAACCAAGAGAGGGCAGTGTCACGCAGACCAATGGAGTGAAGGATTTGCAGTAGGAGAGGATGGTCCACAGTGTCAAAAGCAGCAGAGAGATTAAGTAGAGAGTAGTGTCCCTTAGATTTAGCAGCATGGAGGTCATTGCATACTTTTGTAAGGGCAGTTTCAGTGGAGTGGAGAGGACGGAAGCCAGATTGGAATTGGTCAAGCAGTGAGTGTGAGGAAAGAAAGGAAGTAAGGCGGTTGTAGACAATACGCTCAAGGAGTTTGGAGGCAAGAGGGAGGAAAGAGATGGGTCGGTAGTTGGAGAGAGTGTTTGGATCAAGGGTAGGTTTTTTAAGAATAGGAGAGATGAGTGCATGCTTGAAGGCAGAGGGGACAGTGCCTGATGATAGGGAGAGATTGAGAAGGTGGGAAAGATGGGAACAAGCAGAAGAAGAGAGGTAGCGGAGGAGGCGGGAGGGGATAGGGTCAAGTGGGGAGGTGGTGAGGGGACAGGAACGAATGAGGGCCATGACTTCCTCTCCAGATGCATGGGAGAGAGATGACAGAGTTGGTGTGAGGGATGGGGAGGGTTGGTAAGGGATGGGAGAAGGCTGGTTACTGATGGTCTGGTGTGATGTGATGTCCTGACGTATGGAGTCAATTTTGGATGTGAAGTAAGTGGCAAAGTCAAGAGCAGAGAGTTCTTGGGCGGCTGCCCGAGGGGTCTCGGCTTTACAACTTTGCCGAGCTGCTACCTGGTCGGGTTCAAACACGTTTGCAAAATTCTACAAGTTTGATACCCTGGCTGAGGAGGACCTTGAGTTTGCTCATTCGGTGCTGCAGAGTCATCCTCACTCTCCCGCCCGTTTGGGAGCTTTGGTATAATCCCCATGGTCCTTACGGAGTTCCCAGCATCCACTAGGACGTCAGAGAAAATAAGAATTTACTCACCGGTAATTCTATTTCTCGTAGTCCGTAGTGGATGCTGGGAGCGCCCATCCCAAGTGCGGATTGTCTGCAATACTTGTATATAGTTATTGCCTAACTAAAGGGTTATTGTTATGAGCCATCTGTTTAGTGAGGCTCAGTTGCTATTCATACTGTTAACTGGGTATAGTATCATGAGTTGTACGGTGTGATTGGTGTGGCTGGTATGAGTCTTACCCGGGATTCCAAATCCTTTCCTTGTTGTGTCAGCTCTTCCGGGCACAGTTTCTCTAACTGAGGTCTGGAGGAGGGGTATAGAGGGAGGAGCCAGTGCACACCAGTAGTCCTAATTCTTTCTTAGAGTGCCCAGTCTCCTGCGGAGCCCGTCTATTCCCCATGGTCCTTACGGAGTTCCCAGCATCCACTACGGACTACGAGAAATAGAATTACCGGTGAGTAAATTCTTATTTTTTCTCTAACGTCCTAGTGGATGCTGGGGACTCCGTAAGGACCATGGGGAATAGACGGGCTCTGCAGGAGACAGGGCACTTTTTAAGAAAGAATTTGGATACTGGTGTGCTCTGGCTCCTCCCTCTATGTCCCTCCTCCAAACCTCAGTTTGAATATGTGCCCGGACGAGCTGGGTGCTACTTAGTGAGCTCTCCTGAGCTTGCTATAAGAAAGTATTTTGTTAGGTTTTTTTTATTTTCAGAGAGATCTGCTGGCAACAGACTCTGCAGCATGGGACTGAGGGGAGAGAAGCAGCCCTACTCACTGAAGATAGGTCCTGCTTCTTAGGCTACTGGACACCATTAGCTCCAGAGGGATCGTACACAGGATCTCACCCTTTGTCGTCCGATCCCGGAGCCGCGCCGCCGCCCCCTTCGCAGAGACGGCAGACAGAAGCCGGTGAAAGAAGCAAGAAGACTTCGAAATCGGCGGCAGAAGACTCCAGTCTTCACTGAGGTAGCGCACAGCACTGCAGCTGTGCGCCATTGCTCCCACATTAAACCCACATACTCTGGTCACTGTAGGGTGCAGGGCGCAGGGGGGGGCGCCCTGGGCAGCAATTAGGGACCTCTTGGCAAAAGTTGGGCATATATAGAGTTGGGAACTGTATATATGCATGAGCCCCCGCCATAATTTTACACAGAAACGCGGGACAGAAGCCCGCCGCTGAGGGGGCGGGGCTTCTTCCTCAGCAATCACCAGCGCCATTTTCTCTCCACAGCTCAGCTGAGAGGAAGCTCCCCAGGCTCTCCCCTGCAGAAACACGGTAGAAGAGGGTAAAAAGAGAGGGGGGCACATAAATTAGGCGCAAAAACATTATATACAGCAGCTACTGGGTTAACACTAAGTTACTGTGTGATTCCTGGGACATATAGCGCTGGGGTGTGTGCTGGCATACTCTCTCTCTGTCTCTCCAAAAGGCCTTGTGGGGGAACTATCTTCAAAAAAGAGCATCCCCTGTGTGTGTGTGTGTGTGGTGTGTCGGTACGCTTGTGTCGGTACGCTTGTGTCGACATGTTTGACGAGGAAGGCTATGTGGAAGCAGAGCGGGAGCAAATGAATGTAGGGTCGCCGACGACTGCGCCGACACCTGATTGGATGGATATGTGGAAGGTTTTAAATGATAATGTTAATTCCTTACATAAAAGGTTGGATAAAGCTGAAACCTTAGGACAGTCGGGGTCTCAGCCCATGTCTGATCCTATGTCGCAGAGGCCGTCAGGGTCTCAGAAGCGCCCACTATCCCAAATTGTTGACACAGATATCGACACGGATTCTGACTCCAGTGTCGATGGCGATGATGCAAAGTTACAGCCTAAATTGGCTAAAGCCATCCGTTATATGATTATAGCAATAAAGGATGTGTTGCACATCACAGAGGAAACCCCAGTCCCTGACAAGAGGGTTCATATGTATGGGGAAAAAAGGCAGGTGGTGACCTTTCCCCCTTCACATGAGCTAAATGAGTTATGTGAAAAGGCTTGGGAATCTCCAGATAAAAAACTGCAGATTTCCAAACGGATGCTTATGGCGTATCCTTTCCCGCCAACGGACAGGTTACACTGGGAATCCTCCCCTAGGGTGGACAAAGCTTTAACATGCTTATCCAAGAGGGTAGCCCTGCCGTCACAGGATATAGCCACCCTAAAAGATGCTGCGGATAGAAAGCAAGAGGGTACCCTGAAGTCCGTTTATATACATTCAGGTACCTTACTAAGGCCGGCAATTGCGTCGGCATGGGTGTGTAGTGCTGTAGCAGCATGGACGGATACCTTGTCTGAGGAACTTGATACCTTGGACAAGGATACTATATTAATGACCCTGGGGCATATAAAAGACGCTGTTCTATATATGAGAGATGCTCAAAGAGACATTAGCCTTCTGGGCTCTAGAATAAATGCAATGTCGATTTCTGCCAGAAGGGTCCTGTGGACTCGGCAATGGACAGGCGATGCCGACTCAAAAAGGCACATGGAGGTTTTACCTTACAAGGGTGAGGAGTTGTTTGGGGAAGGTCTCTCGGACCTGGTCTCCACAGCTACTGCTGGAAAGTCACATTTTTTGCCATATGTTCCCTCACAACCTAAGAAAGCACCGTATAATCAAATGCAGTCCTTTCGATCACAAAAAGGCAAGAAAGTCCGAGGTGCGTCCTTTCTTGCCAGAGGCAGGGGCAGAGGAAAGAAGCTGCACAACACAGCTAGTTCCCAGGAACAGAAGTCCTCCCCTGCTTCCACTAAATCCACCGCATGACGCTGGGGCTCCACAGGCGGAGCTAGGCCCGGTGGGGGTGCGTCTCCGAAATTTCAGCCACAAGTGGGTTCACTCCCAGGTGGATCCCTGGGCGATAGAGATTGTGTCTCAGGGATACAAGCTGGAATTCGAAGAGATGCCCCCTCACCGATACCTCAAATCGGCCGTGCCAGCTTCCCCCTTAGAGAGGGAAATAGTGTTAGCTGCAATTCACAAATTGTATCTTCAGCAGGTGGTGGTCAAGGTTCCCCTCCTTCAACAAGGAAAGGGTTATTATTCGACCATGTTTGTGGTACCGAAACCGGACGGTTCGGTCAGACCCATATTAAATTTAAAATCCCTGAACATATACCTGAAAAGGTTCAAGTTCAAGATGGAATCGCTCAGAGCGGTCATCGCAAGCCTGGAAGGGGGGGATTTTATGGTGTCTCTGGACATAAAGGATGCATACCTTCATGTTCCCATTTATCCACCTCATCAGGCGTACCTCAGATTTGTGGTACAGGATGGTCATTACCAATTCCAGACGTTGCCGTTTTGTCTCTCCACGGCACCGAGAATATTTACCAAGGTAATGGCGGAAATGATGGTGCTCCTGCGAAAGCAAGGGGTCACAATTATCCCATACTTGGACGATGTCATAAAGGAGAGGTCCAGAGAGCAGTTGCTGATCAGCGTAGCACGCTCTCGGGAAGTGTTACAACAGCACGGCTGGATTCTAAATATTCCAAAGTCGCAGTTGATTCCTACGACTCGTCTGCCCTTCCTGGGCATGATTCTGGACACAGACCAGAAGAGGGTCAGGGTGTCTCTCCTGTGGTGGCTGCAGAGTGCTCACCTTCTAGAGGGCCGCAGATTCGGCATTCAGGACTGGGTCCTGGTGACCACGGATGCAAGCCTCCGAGGGTGGGGGGCAGTCACACAGGGAAGAAATTTCCAAGGTCTGTGGTCAAGTCAGGAGATTTGCCTTCACATCAATATCCTGGAACTAAGGGCCATATACAACGCCCTAAGTCAAGCGGAGACCCTGCTTCGCGACCAATCTGTGCTGATTCAGTCAGACAACATCACCGCAGTGGCTCATGTAAACCGCCAAGGCGGCACAAGGAGCAGCGTGGCGATGGCGGAAGCCACCAGAATTCTTCGCTGGGCGGAGAATCACGTAAGAGCACTGTCAGCAGTGTTCATTCCGGGAGTGGACAACTGGGAAGCAAACTTCCTCAGCAGGCACGACCTCCACCCGGGAGAGTGGGGACTTCATCAAGAAGTCTTCATGCAGATTGCAAGGCGGTGGGAACTGCCACAGGTGGACATGATGGCATCCCGCCTCAACAAAGAACTACAGAGATATTGCGCCAGGTCACGAGACACTCAGGCGATAGCTGTAGACGCACTAGTGACACCGTGGGTGTTCCAGTCGGTTTATGTATTTCCTCCTCTTCCTCTCATACCAAAGGTGCTGAGAATCATAAGAAAAAGAGGAGTGAGAACAATACTCATTGTTCCGGATTGGCCAAGAAGGACTTGGTATCCGGATCTGCAAGAAATGCTCACAGAGGACCCATGGCCTCTGCCTCTAAGACAGGACTTGTTGCAACAGGGGCCCTGTCTGTTCCAAGACTTAACGCGGCTGCGTTTGACGGCATGGCGGTTGAACGCCGTATCCTAGCAGAAAAAGGCATTCCGGATGAGGTTATTCCTACACTGATAAAGGCTAGGAAGGACGTGACGGCTAAACATTATCACCGTATATGGCGAAAATATGTTGCTTGGTGTGAGGCCAGGAATGCCCCTACGGAGGAATTCCAGCTGGGCCGTTTCCTTCACTTCCTACAGTCGGGAGTGACTTTGGGCCTGAAATTGGGTTCCATTAAGGTCCTGATTTCGTCTCTATCCATTTTCTTTCAAAAAGAACTGGCTTCTCTTCCTGAAGTCCAGACGTTTGTAAAGGGAGTGCTGCATATTCAGCCCCCTTTTGTGCCTCCAGTGGCACCTTGGGATCTTAACGTGGTGTTGAGTTTCCTGAAGTCACACTGGTTTGAACCACTCAAAACCGTGGAGTTAAAATTTCTCAGGTGGAAGGTGGTCATGTTATTAGCTTCAGCTAGGCGTGTGTCAGAATTAGCGGCTTTGTCACATAAAAGCCCCTATCTGGTTTTCCATATGGACAGGGCAGAATTGCGGACCCGTCCACAATTTCTGCCAAAAGTGGTGTCATCCTTTCATATGAACCAACCTATTGTGGTGCCTGTGGCTACTCGTGACTTGGAGGATTCCGAGTTACTAGATGTGGTCAGGGCTTTGAAGGTTTATGTAGCCAGAACGGCTAGAGTCAGGAAAACTGAGTCGCTGTTTATCCTGTATGCATCCAACAAGCTGGGTGCTCCTGCTTCAAAGCAAACTATTGCTCGCTGGATCTGTAACACGATTCAGCAGGCTCATTCTGCGGCTGGATTGCCGCTTCCAAAATCAGTAAAAGCCCACTCCACAAGGAAGGTGGGCTCTTCTTGGGCGGCTGCCCGAGGGGTTTTGGCATTACAGCTTTGCCGAGCAGCTACTTGGTCAGGTTCGAACACTTTTGCAAAGTTTTACAAGTGAGGAGGACCTTGTGTTTGCTCATTCGGTGCTGCAGAGTCATCCGCACTCTCCCGCCCGTTTGGGAGCTTTGGTATAATCCCCATGGTCCTTACGGAGTCCCCAGCATCCACTAGGACGTTAGAGAAAATAAGATTTTACTTACCGGTAAATCTATTTCTCGTAGTCCGTAGTGGATGCTGGGCGCCCGTCCCAAGGCCCTCATTCCGAGTCGTTCGCTCGGTATTTTTCATCGCATCGCAATGAAAATCCGCTTAGTACGCATGCGCAATATTCGCACTGCGACTGCGCCAAGTAATTTAACAATGAAGATAGTATTTTTACTCACGGCTTTTTCATCGCTCCGGCGATCGTAATGTGATTGACAGGAAATGGGTGTTACTGGGCGGAAACACGGCGTTTTATGGGCGTGTGGATGAAAACGCTACCGTTTCCGGAAAAAACGCAGGAGTGGCTGGAGAAACGGGGGAGTGTCTGGGCGAACGCTGGGTGTGTTTGTGACGTCAAACCAGGAACGACAAGCACTGAACTGATCGCACAGGCAGAGTAAGGTTGAAGTTACTCAGAAACTGCTCAGTAGTTTGTAATCGCAATATTGCGATTACATCGGTCGCAATTTTAAGAAGCTAAGATACACTCCCAGTAGGCGTAGGCTTAGCGTGTGTAACTCTGCTAAATTCGCCTTGTGACCGATCAACTCGGAATGAGGGCCCAAGTGCGGACTTCTTCTGCAATACTTGTATATAGTTATTGCTTAAATAAGGGTTATGTTTGGTTGTATCAGGGTTGATCTGATGCTCTGTTGTTCATACTGTTAACTGGGTAAGTTTATCACGAGTTATACGGTGTGATTGGTGTGACTGGTATGAGTCTTGCCCTGGATTCCAAAATCCTTTCCTTGTACTGTCAGCTCTTCCGGGCACAGTTTCTCTAACTGAGGTCTGGAGGAGGGACATAGAGGGAGGAGCCAGAGCACACCAGTATACAAATTCTTTCTTAAAGTGCCCTGTCTCCTGCGGGGCCCGTCTATTCCCCATGGTCCTTACGGAGTACCCAGCATCCACTACGGACTTCGAGAAAAAGATTTACCGGTAAGTAAAATCTTATTTCTCTGACGTCCTAGTGGATGCTGGGAACTCCGTAAGGACCATGGGGAATAGACGGGCTCCGCAGGAGACTGGGCACTCTAAAAGAAAGATTAGGTACTATCTGGTGTGCACTGGCTCCCCCCTCTATGCCCCTCCTCCAGACCTCAGTTAGAATCTGTGCCCGGCCAGAGCTGGGTGCTCCTAGTGGGCTCTCCTGAGCTTGCTAGAAAGAAAGTATTTGTTAGGTTTTTTATTTTCAGTGAGATCTGCTGGCAACAGACTCACTGCTACGTGGGACTGAGGGGAGAGAAGCAAACCTACCTGCTTGCAGCTAGCTTGTGCTTCTTAGGCTACTGGACACCATTAGCTCCAGAGGGTTCGAACACAGGGCCTGACCTCGATCGTCCGTTCCCGGAGCCGCGCCGCCGTCCCCCTTGCAGAGCCAGTAGACAGAAGAGAAGCGATGAAATCGGCGGCAGAAGACTCCTGTCTTCATTAAGGTAGCGCACAGCACCGCAGCTGTGCGCCATTGATCCCACAGCACACCACACACTCCAGTCACTGTAGGGTGCAGGGCGCTGGGGGGGGGGGGGGCGCCCTGGGTAGCAATAAAAATACCTTTGGCATAAAAATACACATAGTACAGTCTGTGACTGTATATGTGTAAAACCCCCGCCATTTTTAGTCAGAAACAGGACAGAAGCCCGCCGCTGAGGGGACGGGGCCTTCTTCCTCAGCACACCAGCGCCATTTTCTCTTCACAGCTGCGCTGGAAGGAAGCTCCCCAGGCTCTCCCCTGCAGTATCCTGGTACACAAAGGGTGAAAAGAGAGGGGGGGGGGGCACATAAATTTAGGCGCAAAAATTGTATATACAGCAGCTACTGGGTAAACACTGAGTTGTAGTGTAATCCCTGGGTTATATAGCGCTGGGGTGTGTGCTGGCATACTCTCTCTCTGTCTCTCCAAAGGGCCTTGTGGGGGAACTGTCCTCAAATAGAGCATCCCCTGTGTGTGTGGTGTGTCGGTACGCGTGTGTCGACATGTCTGAGGTAAAAGGCTCCTCTAAGGAGGTGATAGAGCGGATATGTGTGTGAGAGGGTGTCTCCGTCGACAACGCCGACACCTGTTTGGATATGTGTAAGTGCTAAGGTGAAGTTATTGCACAAATGGTTAGGGAACAGACAGGAAATCTACCCATGTCGTCCCTATGTCACAGAGACCTTCAGAGTCTCACAATGCTCACTATCCAAAATAACAAACACTGGTATCGACACGGAGTTTAACTCCACTGTCGACTACGATAATGCAAAGTTACAGCCAAGATGGCTAGAAGGTATTCAATATATGATTATTGAAATAAAAGATGATTTGCATATCACTGATGACTCATCTGTCCCTGACACGAGAGTACACATGTTTAAGGGGAAGAATGCTGAGGTAAGTTTCCCTCCTCTCATGAGGAAAAAGAGCGGGAATCTCCAGACAAGAGACGGCAGCTTCCCACAAGAGAATTCTCAGGCTGTATCCTTTCCCCACTAAGGCCAGGATGTGTTGAGAATCTTCCCCTAGGGTGTCCTGTTTGCACAGACGGTAGCACTTGCTATTCTCAGGGATCCTGCAGATAGCGTGCACATTCTAGTATACTACCCAGACCAACGATTGTGTCGGCATGGGTTTATAGCGCTGTGGCAGCGTGGACAGGTACTTTATCAGCAGAGATTGAGACCCTAGTAAATATATTAAAGATGCTGTCTTAAGTGATAGATATATAGTTATAAAGCATGCCCAAAGAGACATGAGTATACTGGGTCCTAGAGTCAAAGCTATGTCGATCTCTGCTTGACGTGTCCTGTAGAATATGCATTGGACAGATGATGCCGACTTAAGAGGCATATGGAAGGCTGAGGTTTGTTATGGAGAAGGGTTCTCGGGCCTGGTCTCCACAGCTATAGCTGGTAATTCTGCTAGTTTGCCTTATATTCCTGCACAGCCTAAGAAAGCACGACATTATTAAATGCAGCCTTTCGAATAAAGAAACAAGAAAGTCTGAGGTGCGTCCTTTCTTGTCAGAGCCGGGATCAACACAGCTAGTTCCCAGGAACAGAAGTCCTCCCCGGCCCCTACAAAAATCCACCTATGCCGCTGGGGCTCCACAGGCAGAGCTAGGCCCGGTGGGGACACGCCTTCGTAAGTTCAGCCACAAGTGGGTTCACTCCCTGTTACGTCCCTGGGCAATAGATATTGTGTCTCAGGGATACAAGCTGGACTGTGAGAAGATGCCCCCTCACCGACGGCCCTGCGGGCTTCCCCCCAAGAGAGGGAGCCAGTGTTAACTGCAATTCACAAATTGTATCTTTTAACAGGTGGTGGTCAAGGGTCCCCTCCTTCAACAAGAGGGTGTTATTATTCGACCATGTTGTAATCCCGAAACCAGACGGTTCGGTCAGACCCATATTGAATTAAAAATCCCTGAACATATACCTGAGAAGGTTCAAGTTCAAGATGGAATCGCTAAGAGCGGTCAGGGCAAGCCTAAAAAGAGGGAGACTTTATCGTGAATCGGGTCATAAGGGATGCATACCTTCATGTCCCCATTTATCCACATCATTAGGCGTACCTCAGAATTGCGGTACGGGATTGTCATAACCAAGGTAATGGCGGATATGATTGTGATCCTGCGGAAGCAAGGTGTCACTATTATCACGTACTTGGACGATCTCCTCATACAAGCGAGATCAAGAGAGCAGTTGCTGAACAGCGTATCACTTTCTCTGGAAGTGTAACGGCAACACGGCTGGATTCTATATATTCCAAAGTCGCAGTTGGTTCCTACAGCTCATCTGCCTCTCCTAGGCACGATCCTAGACACAGACCAGAAAAGGGTTTATCTCCCGATAGAGAGAGCTCAGGAGCTCATGACACTGGTCAGGAATCTATTAAAACCAAAACAGGTGTCCGTGCATCACTGCACTCGAGTCCTGGGAAGGATGGTGGCATCATACGAGACCATCCCCTTAGGCAGGTTCCATGCGAGGACCTTCCAATGGGACTTACTGGACAAGTGGTCCGGATCACCTCTTCAGATGCATCGGTTAATCACCCTATCCCCCAGGGCCAGGGTGTCTCTCCTGTGGTGGCTGCAGAGTGCTCACCTTCTCGAGGGCCGCAAATTCGGCATTCAGGACTGGATCCTGGTGACCACGGATGCAAGCCTCCGAGGGTGGGGGGCAGTTACACAGGGAAGAAATTTCCAAGGTCTGTGGTCAAGTCAACAGACTTGCCTCCACATCAATATCCTGGAACTAAGGGCCATATACAACGCCCTAAGTCAAGCGGAGATCCTGCTTCGCGACCAACCGGTTCTGATCCAGTCAGACCGCAGGGGTTCATGTAAACCGCCAAGGCGGCACAAGGAGCAGGGTGGCGAGGGTAGAAGCCACCAGAATTCTTCGCTGGGCGGAGAATCAAGTAAGCGCACTGTCAGCAGTGTTCATTCCGGGAGTGGACAACTGGGAAGCAGACTTCCTCAGCGGGCACGACCTCCACCCGGGAAAGTGGGGACTTCATCAGGAAGTCTTCACGCAGTTTGCAAATTGATGGGAACTGCCTCAGGTGGACTAGATGGCGTCCCACCTCAATAAAAAGCTAAAAAAGGTTTTACGCCGGATCAAGGGACCCTCAGGTGATAGCTGTGGTCGCACTAGTAACACCGTGGGTGTTCCAGTCGGTCTATGTATTCCCTCCTCTTCCTCTCATACCCAAGGGCTGAGAATTGTAATAAAAGGAGGAGTGAGAACAATATTCTTTGCTCCGAATTGGCCAAGAAGGACTCGGTACCTGGAGCTGCAAGAAATGCTCTCAGAGGACTCAGGGCTTCTGCCTCTCAGACAGGACATGTTGCAACAGGGGCCCTGTCTGTTCCAAGACTTCCCGCGGCTGCATTTGATGGCATGGCGGTTGAACGCCGGATCATAGCGGAAAAGGGCATTCCGGATGCAGTTATTCCTACGCTGATAAAGGCTAGGAAAGACGTGACAGCAAGACTTTTTCACTGTATATAGCGAAAATAGGTTGCTTGGTGTGAGGCCGGGAAGGCCCTACAGAGGAATTCCAGCGGGGTCGATTCCTGCACTTCCTACAGTCAGGAGTGACTATGGGCCTAAAATTAGGATCCATAAAGGTCAAGATTTCGGCCCTATCCATTTTCTCTCAAAAAGAACTGGCTTCACTGCCTGAAGTTCAGACGTTGTTCCGGGGGTGCTGCATATTCAGCCTCCTTTTGGGCCACCGGTGGCACCTTGGGATCTTAACGTTGTATTGGATTTCCTGAAATCACACTGGTTTGAGCCACTTAAGACCGTGGAGCTAAAATATCTCACGTGGAAAGTGGTCATGCTATTGGCCTTAGCTTCGGCTAGGCGTGTGTCAGAATTGGCGGTTTTGTCATGTAAAAGCCCTTATCTGATCTTCCATATGGACAGGGCAGAATTGAGGACTCGTCCCCAATTTCTCCCTAGGGTGGTATCATCGTTTCATTTGAACCAGCCTATTGTGGTGCCTGCGGCTACTAGGGACTTGGAGGATTCCAAGTTGCTGGACGTAGTCCGGGCTTTGAAAATGTATGTTTCCGGAACGGCGGGAGTCAGAAAGTCTGACTCGCTGTTTATTCTGTATGCAGCCAACAAGGTTGGCGCTCCTGCTTCGAAGCAGACTATTGCTCGCTGGATCTATAGCACGATTCAGCTGGTTCACTCTGCGGCTGGATTGCCGCATCCAAAATGGTGAAAGCCCATTCCACAAGGAAGGTGGGCTCTTCTTGGACGGCTGCCCGAGGGGTCTCGGCTTTACAGCTTTGCCGAGCTGCTACTTCGTCGGGGTCAAACAAGTTTGCTAAGTTCTACAAGTTTGATACCCTGGCTGAGGAGGACCTTGAGTTTGCTCATGCAGTGCTGCAGAGTCATCCGCACTCTCCCTCCCGTTTGGGAGCTTTGGTATAATCCCCATGGTCCTTACGGAGTTCCCAGCATCCACTAGGACGTCAGAGAAAATAAGAATTTACTCACCGGTAATTTTATTTCTCGTAGTCCGTAGTGGATGCTGGGCGCCCGTCCCAAGTGCGGACTCTCTGCAATACATGTATATAGTTATTGCTTAACTAAAGGGTTATTGTTATGAGCCATCCGTTAAATGAGGCTCAGTTGTTGTTCATACTGTTAACTGGGTATGGTTATCACAAGTTGTACAGTGTGATTGGTGTGGCTGGTATGAGTCTTACCCTGGATTCCAAATCCTTTCCTTGTTGTGTCAGCTCTTCCGGGCACAGTTTCCCTAACTGAGGTCTGGAGGAGGGGCATAGAGGGAGGAGCCAGTGCACACCAGATAGTACCTAATCTTTCTTTTAGAGTGCCCAGTCTCCTGCGGAGCCCGTCTATTCCCCATGGTCCTTACGGAGTTCCCAGCATCCACTACGGACTACGAGAAATAGAATTACCGGTGAGTAAATTTTTATTGTTTATGCTGCCCAGGGCACCCCCCCCCCCCTGCACCCTGTAGTGCCGCTGTGTGTGGGAGCATGGCGCGCAGCGCGATCGCTGTGCGGTACCTCAGAAGCCGTCACTGAAGTCTTCTACTCACCTGTCTTCTGACTTCTGGCTCTACAAGGGGGGTGACGGCGGGCTCTGGGAGTGAACCCCTAGGCGTACCTAGTGTTCCAAACCCTCAGGAGATAATGGTGTCCTGTAGTCAAGAAGCAGAGCCTTTAAACTCATTAGAAGTAGGTCTGACTACTCTCCCCTATGTCCCACGATGCAGGGAGACTGTTGCCAGCAGTGCTCCCTGAACATAAAAATCCTCTTTTTCGGCTGGCAAAGTGAAATTGGAGTGCCCTGTCACTAAATTCTTACCCCCGCCAGCATTATTAGTTTGAATAAAAAATGGCGGGCTGAAGCGTGCCATGAAGGGGGCGGGGCTTAGTCCTCACAGCTCTCATTCGCGCCATTTTCTCTCCACAGAGCTGCAGAGACGCTGGTCCTTCCTCACCACTGCTATAACAAGTAACGGTGCAAAACGGGGGGCGGGGGGACAGCAAATTTGGTGCTTAAATACGTTATTATAAAGCGCAGGGTCTGAGGCATTATATATTATGGTTTCAGAACCGGGACAGGCGCTGGGTTGTGAGCTGGCAAACTCCCTCTGTGTTTCTCTGACAGGCTTTACTGTGGGTCTGTCCCCCTTTTGGCCCAGTGTGTCTGTGGGTGTCGGTACAGGTGTGTCGGCATGTCTGAGACGGAGTGCTCTTCCCAGGAGGAGACTGTGTTAGGGGCAGAAACGGCTGTGGGAGTGACCCTGTCGGCACCGCCGACTCCTGACTGCGTAAATGTGCTGAATGCTTTGAATGCTAATGTGGCTCTTATTAATAAGAGATTAGATAAATCTGAGTCTCAGAACCAGGTATGGAAAAAATCTGTGGAGGATGTGTTATCACAGGTGCAGTCCCCCTCAGGGTCACATAAACGTTCGTTTGCTCAGTTAGCAGACACAGATACCGACACGGACACTGACTCCAGTGTCGACTATAGTGATACCAGATTAGACCCAAAATTGGCAAAAAGTATTCAGTACATTATTGTGGCAATAAAAGACGTGTTGCATATCTCTGAGAACCCTGCTGTTCCTGATACTAGGGTCTGTATGTATAAGGGAAAGAAACCTGAGGTAACGTTTACTCCCTCTCATGAACTGAATACCCTTTTTGAAAAAATGTGGGAAAATCCTGACAAAAAGTTTCTGATTCCCAAAAGGATTCAAATGGCGCATCCGTTCCCCTCTGGGGATAGAGAAAAGTGGGAGTCACCTCTCATTGTGGACAAGGCGCTATCACGGTTGTCTAAAAAGGTGGCGTTACCGTCTCCTGACACGGCAGCCCTTAAGGATCCTGCGGATCGTAGACAGGAAAATACGCTAAAATCCATTTGCGTCACCACAGGTACACTACTCAGACCAGCTATTGCATCTGCGTGGGTGAGTAGTGCTATCGAAAAGTGGGCAGATAACTTGTCATCTGATATAGATACCCTGGATAGGGATACCATCCTTTTAACGCTGGGTTATATCAGGGACGCTGCAGCCTACTTAAAGGAAGCGGCGAGAGATATTGGCCTCTTGGGATCAAGGGCCAATGCCATGGCAGTTTCCGCTAGGAGAGCATTGTGGATTCATCAATGGAATGCTGATGCTTACTCTAAGAAAGCTATGGAGTCTCTACCGTATAAAGGTGGTGTATTGTTTGGTGAAGTTCTCGCTGAGTTGGTATCTACGGCTACCGTGGGTAAGTCGTCATTTTTGCCTTATGTTCCTCCACAACAAAAGAAAGCTCACCACTTGCAGATGCAGTCCTTTCGGCCAAATAAATACAAAAAAGGCAGAGGTTATTCCTTGCTAATAGAGGAAGAGGAAAAGGTAAAAGATCTCTGGCCGTGGCAGGTTCTCAGGAGCAGAAGTCCTCCCCGGCTTCTGCCAAATCCACCCCATGACGCTGGGGCTCCTCTGCAGGAGTCCGCACCGGTGGGGGCACGTCTCAAGCTCTTCAGTCAATTCTGGGCTCGTTCGGCCCTAGACCCGTGGATTTTAGAAATAGTGTCCCACTATTAAACTGGAGTTTCAAGACGTTCCCCCTTGACGTTTTTTCAAATCAGCCTTACCAGCTTCTCTTCCGAACAGGGACATAGTATGCGATGCAATACAAAAGTTGTATCTGAATCAAGTCATTGTCAGGGTTCCCCCGGCACAACAGGGAGAAGGCTTTTATTCAAGCCTGTTTGTGGTCCCGAAGCTGGACAGCTCGGTCAGACCAATTCTGAACCTAAAGTCCCTCAATCTTTACCTAAGAAAATTCAAATTCAAGATGGAATCTCTCCGAGCAGTGATCTCCAGTCTCGAGGAAGGGGATTTTATGGTGTTGGTCGACATAAAGGATGCCTACTTACACATCCCCATATATCCTCCGCATCAGGCTTACCTGAGGTTTGCTACTCAGGATTGTCATTACCAACTTCAGACGTTGCTGTTTGGTCTGTCCACGGCTCCGAGGATTTTCACCAAGGTAATGGCGGAAATGATGGTTCTCCTTTGCAGGCAAGGAGTCACAATTATCCCTTACCTGGACTATCTCCTGATAAAGGAGATATGGTTGGCTCCTAAACCTGCCGAAGTCACAGTTGAATCCGACGAAGCGGCTGTTGTTTTTGGGAATGATTCTGGACATGGAATTACAGAGAGTTTTTATTCCAGAAGAGAAGGCTCTGGAAACTCAGAGTTTGGTCAAACAAATTCTGAAACCAGCGAGAGTATCAATTCATCAATGCACTCGGTTGCTGGGGAAGATGGTGGTGGCCTACGAGGCCATTCAGTTTGGCAGATTCCATGCCAAAGTGTTTCAGTGGGACCTATGGGACAAGTGGTCCGGATCCCATCTGCACATACACCGGAAAATAATCCTATCCTCCAAGACCAGAATCTCACTCCTGTGGTGGCTGCACGGCTCTCACCTCCTAGAGGGACGCAGGTACGGGATCCAGGACTGGATCCTAGTAACTACGGATGCGAGTCTCCGAGGTTGGGGAGCAGTCACACAGAGGGAAACCTTCCAGCGAAAATGGTCAAGCCAGGAAGTTTGTCTACACATAAACGTTCTGGAGTTAAAGGCCATTTACAACGGCCTTCTTCAAGCGGAACGTCTTCTTCGCAACCTGCCCGTCCTAATACAATCGGACAATATAACAGCAGTAGCGTACATAAACCGCCAGGGCGGAACAAAGAGCAGGGCGGTAATGGCAGAGGCCACAAAAGTTCTCCGCTGGGTGGAAAGACATACAAGCGCTCTGTCAGCAATCTTCATTCCAGGAGTGGACAACTGGGAAGCAGACTTCCTCAGCAGACACGATCTCCATCCAGGAGAGTGGGGTCTTCATCAAGAGGTCTTCACAGAAGTGACAAGTCTTTGGGGAATTCCTCAAATAGTCATGATGGTGTCTCGCATCAACAGGAAACTTCAGAGATGTTGTTCCAGGTCGAGGGACCCTCAAGCAATAGCGGTGGACGCGCTG